>NC_090023.1:258208574-258378574 GCF_037176765.1 Anolis sagrei
GCTTCAGCCCCCCTCCCCCCCCCCCGAAATTCTCATGGTGGTTCGCAAAAAGGCCTTACTGGTGCATTATTTAAACTGTTATGTTTATTCATATCATGATCTGATCACCATACTCAATATATCCCATATGCATGGGGGGTATTGGGGTAATGGTACAAAAGGTTTGCTAGGCTAGACCCTCCTTCACTCAGACTCAGCCCCCCCCCCCTGAAACTCAGCCCCCCCCGAAACCCCCCCTGAAAAAAATTCAGCCCCCCCCCCCGAAACGAAATCCTGGCTACAGGCCTGAGTACAACAGCGCCCCCCCCCACTTGAAAGCCAGACCCAGGGGCTATTTGGGGGACCTTGGGCCGGCCCACTCCTCCCCTGGCCCTTTCCCTGCTGGCCTCCTCCCTCCCTCCCTCCTGCCAGCCCTGAGGTTGGCCCTACAGGCCAGGCCTGTAGCGAGGGGGGGGGGTTAGGGGTTCAACCCCTCCCCCCGAAATGTTTCAGAGTTTTTTTTAAAAGAACCCAGTTTACTCATGAATTTTAACTGGTTAACTAAATCTCCATGCTAAGTCTATGAGATGCAAAAAATTAAGTCCCTCCAGAACTTCAAAACTATCTCAAGCAAATATTTGTTTGTTTGTTTGTTTGTTATTTGAACTTCTATGCGGCCACTCCCCTGGGGCTCGGAGCGGCTTACAAGAACAGGCTAAAATCGAACACAATTTAAAAACAATTTAAAACAATTTAAAAACAGCAATATCAGAGATCAAAGTCCCGTCGAAACAGGTATGTCTTCCATGCCCTGCGGAAAGCTGGTAAGTCCCGCAAGGCACGGACTTTGGGTGGCAGAGTATTCCAGAGCGATGGTGCCACTGCTGTGAAGGGTCTGCGTCTGGTTGCTGTTAGACGCAAGGTCTTGACACTGGGAATTTCCAATAGATCTTGGTCCTCAGAACGGAGGGATCTCTGGGGTTGGGAGGGGGTGAGGGGGTCCCTCAGGTACATCGGCCCCAGACCATGCAAGGCCTTAAATATTGACAATTTATTCACACTGTCATTACTTGCAGCAATAGCCGATGTAGTGAAGCAACCAAGTTGGGTGTGTGTGTGTGTGTTGAATGCTCTCATTAAGGAGGCCAGACTTGGTGGAGGTGGTTGACAGGGGCAGAGCTGCAGGCTATGGAAGGATGCTCCGCCCCCTGCTGTGCTCTTTGCTTCAGCGTGAGCTAGGAGGAAGGTTTCAATACACCCCCCCCCCCCCGAAAACTTCAACCCCTCCCGAAATTTTTTTCTGGCTACGGCCCTGAGTACAAGTCTCATTCTGCACCACATTTCAAATGAGTTGATCCTCTTCCTGTCAGTTTTCTTCGCTGTCCAGCTTTCACTGTCATCCATTTGGCTTTTGTACACAACCAAAAAAAGTTCAAGCATGACAAAGGAAACATTTCACTACATTTCACGTAAAATGCATTAACCAGCCAAATGCTAAATTCCATTTTAAAAACACCTTTTAAATGAACTGTGACTCAAGCATTAAAAAAATCTAACAGGATACAGTAAAGAATGTGAAATGACAAGCTTCCTGGTATCTATATCACCAAGGGTTCCGACAACATTTTTCCTTTGTCCTCAGTGACCACTGCTAAAATTGAACTTGTCACCTCATCACCAAATCCACAAAGTTTTTTTTTACTTCTATGGGTATTCACACACAAACATTGTTTTGTTCCTTATAAAGGAAAATGGTATATGAACCTGTTAGCTTTTCCTTGTGCAGATGAAAAAGCTGGGGGAAACCTGGACTGGGAACGTGGCCTAGAATGGGATTAAACACCCCCATGTTACTCTGACCAAATGCAGAATTATCTATGACTTCATAAAGCAAAACCAAAAATCATAGGGAAACATCCATATCTCTCCTAAGTCATGTTTAGTTTGGTACTACACCTACCCCTAGTACACACACACATGTAAATACACAGTTACAGAGGAAGAGCTAAAAGTATCATGGATTTTCTAAAATACACACACACATTTTAAAAAATAGATATACATATACATACTCCTAATTTGCCATCATCTTGCTGTGCATACTTCTGGATTGTAAGTAGATCGTTGTCTCTCTTGGATGATTCTTCAAGCCAAGTTTCCAAAGAGTGTTGGTCACAGTTCATTTGGCATCTTAAGGCGTCCATCTTCTCAGTCACTTTGAAGACATTATTCTAATAAAGTTGAATAAAGAAAGACAAAGATCACATTCATGAGGACAAGAAGCCTGCTCACTGTCAATAATTATACTATTATGCATCCAAAGGTAATGTCCAGCAAACATCTTCACTTCCAGAACTCTAGCATCAATCTGACACATCTTTCAGGCCTCCTTTTTTCATCTGAAGCAATTCTACAAGAAGCATTCAAATTGCATTTTAACCGAAGGATATTATTTTAACCGAAGGATAACCTAGGGCAACCCATAGGTTAGATATAGCCCCTTAGAGAATCACACATTCAGAAGACTCCAGAAGGAGAAATTATCCTTTAAAACAAGCTGTCCACATTTTAAAGAAAAAAAAATAATGATTTTGCAGAAGAGATTGATGCAGTCCACAGAGTGTGGAGTTATGGCAGAGCTTCACACTCTGAAATGACCTGAAATTACCAACCCCTGGCTTAATGTCAACACATGGATAGGCAGCATGTCTATGCACTTCCTGATTGTGCAAGTAGGAAAATAAACTATGAAAGAGATTGGTGATATTAATCCCCAGGATTATAGCTTATTGCATCTGAACAAGACAAGGTTTGCAAAAATACCTTGGTTTGAAGCATGGCAGGAGGTTGGACTAGATGGCCCATGTGGTCTCTTCCAACTCTTATTCTATGATTCTATGAAGCTGGCCTTGCTTCCCCATTTACTTGAAGGGAAGAACAGCTGTACATAACTCATCCACACTCTGCTTTATAAATAATGGCCAAGTGTGAAGTGTAAATATATATAGTGAGACTTCATATAGAACAATAGAAAATAATAATAATAATAATAATACTTTATTTATACCCCGCTACCATCTCCCCAAAGGACTCAGTGCAGCTTACATGAGGCTGAGCCCACAATACATCAGTAAAAACAACAACAGTAATACAAAACAATAAAATAAAACTCATAAACAAAAAATAAGCAGTAAACATCAACAATAACACAACAACGTTTAAAAACCTATGACTGGGCCAAATGTAATAGTCAAAATTTAAAAATAATACTGAGCATGAACCAGGATAGAATTTTCGGAGAAGAATGAGGCGTGCAAACAGTCCTAGATCACTAATAAAGTGCATTTAGGGACATATTGCTGGAAGTTTCCTTATTCTGAGAAGGTACACTGGAACAACCATGTTTTCAGGCTCCTCCTAAAAACTGCCAGAGTTGGGGCATGCCTGATGTCCTCGGGGAGTGAGTTCCAGTCGGGGGGCCACCACCGAGAAGGCCCTCTCCCTCGTCCCCACCCTAGTGTTGATAACAAACAAGTGCTGGCCAGTCCGGAGAGAGGTCATGGCACATGAAAATGACACATCAAGAGGTAGGGGAGGGGTTGGAGGAATTTCTCTCCCCACCCACCACCCTCCCACATACATACCTCGTTACGCATCATTTTCAAGCATCAAGAGTACTCTATGGAGAGGCCTGAGCAGCCGGAAGGCTCCTTGGATATGTTTGGGGAGGGGGGTTGTAAGAGAAGAGGGGGTACCACCTTTCTCCTTCGAGCTCTTAGAGCCATAGAACTGGGATTGATGTGGGAATTGAAAGCAATCCTGGGAGTCAATCCCCACAGGGCGCTTACCTGGAAAGATTCAGACTTTAGCTTAAGGTCCAGATCTTTCCAGGTGTAAAATTAATCCAGACAAAACTTGCAAATCCTGGATTTCTCCAGATTAATTCAGTTTTACATGATGCATCATTTGGTAAAACTGAGACAGATTCCACATTTTGGGCCTGTCTGGAAGGGCCCTAAGGTTCCATTAACACTGCCGTTTAATATATTATATGGCTTGTTGTTGTTCATTCGTTTAGTCATTTCCAACTCTTCGTGACCTCATGGACCAGCCCACACCAGAGCTCCCTGTCACCCGTCACCACCCCCAGCTCCTTCAAGGTCAATCCAGTCACTTCAAGGATACCATCCATCTATCTTGCCCTTGGTCGGCCCCTCTTCCTTTTTCCTTCCATTTTCCCCAGCATCACTGCCTTCTCCAAGCTTTCCTGTCTTCTCATTATGTGGCCAAAGTACTTCATCTTTGCCTTTACTATCCTCCCCTCCAATGAGCAGTCAGGCTTTATTTCCTGAAGTATGGACTGGATGGATCTTCTGAACCAGAAGATCCAACATTTTATGGCAGTGTAGACTTATATAATGCAGATCAACTGCATTATGAAACTGAATATATGGCAGGGAAGATGGAGCCTCAGAAAGGTAAACAAAATCAGCAACCTTCCCTATATTCTGACTGTATCTATGTGTTTGTCTTGCCATCGGATTTAATCTAGTCTTCACAGGGCAGCAAAATGTATTTTATGCATGGCTCCATATTAGCAGGTGCCATGATCAATCATTTTCAGAAAAACAGTGTGTGTGTGGAGAAAAGGAGAAAAACTTCCCTTCCCAGCATTTACTTTACTCTAGTCTGATGCTTCAACTATGGTCATGTACTCCCTGCCCAGCTGCATGGCTAATGGAATAAATTAATAAATTAATAAATGAAACAAATCCAGAGCAATCCCATAGCAAACATTACAGATAAATCATCAATATGGTATACCAATTATAGGCACAATACCCCCATGTTTCTACAAATCCATGCCACACACACAAAATCAGATGATGTCCAAATTAGAGAGCTTTCTGGGGATTTATTCAGCCACATGATTCCATTTCAAAATACACAGGAAACAAAAGGCTGCCTGTAAAATGCTCATTTTTATGACTGCTAATAGCAATTTGGCACTAAGGATAGCTGGCAAAATTTCAGTGTAGAGTCAGCATTAATTGCTACTTCAAATCTGAAAAGGGGCACATTTATGCCAGACAGAGAAAGAGAAGAGAAAGGTAACCAAGAGACCGCACAACACCACCGTTCTACTAATTGCTGACCCTATGCAAAAAAGGAATACGAGGCAGCATAAGGTCCTTCAATTGAAGTTACAGAAAACTACTAAAAATGGGAAAATGAGGAAGGGGAAAAGCTTTACTTCTTTTCATTATTTACGTCTTCCATTAATCACTTTTTTTCTTTAATTGATCTATAGTTTCCATTTTTTTTTTTTGTCGTGTCAGGAGCGACTTGAGAAACTGCAAGTTGCTTCTGGTGTGAGAGAATTGGCTGTCTGCAAGGACGTTGCCCAGGGGATGCCCGGATGATTTTTGATGTTTTTATCATCCTTGTGGGAGGCTTCTCTCATGTCCCCGCATGAGGAGCTGGAGCTCATAGAGGGAGCTCATCCACCACTCCCCGGATTCGAACCTGCGACCTGTCACGTCTTCAGTCCTGCCGGCACAGAGGTTTAACCCACTGCACCACCGGGGGCTATCATAGTTTCCAATGCCATTGTAACTCATTAGTAGGGAAAGGAAAAGAAGGAAGAATGGAAAGGAAGTGATATTCCTGGACCAGCTTTCCTGTCTGAATGTATCTCCTTCTATGACCCACCTCAGAAGTTAAGATCATCTGGGGAGGCTCTGCTCTTGATCCCACCACCTTCGCAAGCGTGATTGGTGGGGAGGAGAGAGAGAGGGCCTTCTCAGCGGTGGCCACTTGTCTATGGAACTCCTTCCCCAATGAAATCAGGTCAGCTCCCTCACTCCTGTCTTTCAGAAATAAGCTTAAGATGTGGTTGTGGGACCAAGCATTCAACCAGTAAATAGTGCAATAAACATAACAGACTAATGGAATTAACAATTGGACATCTAATCACCTCTCAACAAAAGTTTGCTCTAGGCACTGTCAGGCCATTATATGCTAATCAAGGTGGTCAGTTGAAACATTCACACCTAGCTCCAGCAGACAAGAATCCTTTGTCTCACCCTGGTCATTCCACAGATATATAAACCCTTTTTCCTATTTCCAACAGAACTCACTACCTCTGAGGATGCTTGCCATGGATGCAGGTGAAACGTCAGGAGAGAATGCCTCTAGACCATGGCCATATAGCCCGAAAAAACCTACAACAACCCAGTGATTCCGGCCATGAAAGCCTTCGACAATAAATTGGACGGGACTTGGACTACAATCTGGATTAGGTGATTTTACCTGATGTTTTAATAATTAATGTTTAATTGTATGGTTTTAATTGATTTCGTTTATTTTTATATTTATATGTATTGGCATCAAATTTCTGCCTGTTGTAAGGCCACATGGAGTCCCCTTTAAGGGTGAGAAGGGCAGGATACAAATATGTGAAATATACAAATAAATAAACAAATATTTAAAGGCAAAGGAAATATGGAAACTATAATATAGAAAGAAAGCTTAACCAGAAAATTGAACCAACCAACGTCTGGAGAAATAGGTTAAAACACGGAGAGACCTGAATTCTCTCTAAATAGCAAGACAGGATAGAAAAACTGAAGAAGAGAAAAAAGAGGATGCCTACTTTGCATCTCACAACCCTGCCATCAATCTTCTAATTATTCTGGCCACAAAACAAAAACCAGACACATGACCATGACATTTTGGATTCTGATACATGACTCAATTTTCCCCCTGCGTTGTCTGATATCCATATTCAAACCAAGGCTGTGGAAACAGATTTGTGCTTTTAGTGACGCTACATGTGATACGTATGCAATGGACCATCAATGCACATGTGGATGCATGTGCACAAATGATACAAACTGCACAATGTTTCCATCCTTCCAATTATTTTTTTGCTCGTGTATCTTATCTTCTGTTTAAGTTGTAAGCCTGAATAGAGGAGTTATCTTATTACGTAACTTACGAGCCAAACAGAAACCTTTTTTGGCTAAACAATGGAATGTGCCCTAAGGGCATCAGAACCTGTCTGATCTTGAAAGCTAAGTAGAGTCCACCTAGGTTGATACTTGGATGGGATACTGACAACGAACAGCTGGCTATATTTCATAGAAAGGAAATAGCAAATTCTACAGAGAAACTAAAAGAAGCTCCATTCAAGGAGCTCAATTAGCTGCAGTTCATTTTCTGATCCCAATTCAAGGTGCAGGTGCTCACATACAAAGCCCTAAACGGTTTGGGACCTGCCTACCTGCATGACCACATCTCCGTTTACGAACCCGCATGCTCCCTTCAATCATCTGGAGAGGCCCTACTCTCAATCCCACCTGCATCGCAGGCGTGTTTGGTGGGGACGAGGGACAGGGCCTTCTCTGTGGTGGCCCCCCAACTCTGGAACTCTCTCCCCAAGGACATCAGACAAGCCCCAATGTTGGCAATCTTTAGGAAGAGCCTGAAGACCTGGCTGTTCCAGTGTGCCTTTCCAGAATAGGAAACTCCTGGTTTTAAGCCCAATTGCACTTTGCTAGAGACTCAGGATTATCTGCACATTGCACCTACCTCCATATACCTCTACATATTACCTGTCAAGTTCAGCATTTTAATTTTTGTCCATTACATTTGGTTTTAATTATGTCACGGTGTCATTGTTTTAACTGTTTTATTGATTTGCTTGATGTTTATTATTTGCTTTTGAGTTTATTGTGTATTGTATGTCATTGATTGTTGGCGGCCTTGGCCTTTGTAAGCCGCATTGAGTCCTACGGGAGATTTTGCGGGGTATAAATAAAGTTAATAATAATAATAATAATAATTCAGATTGGCATTTTCACATAACACTGCCTTCTGACATGAACACTTTAAATACCTGTATCATTAAAATACAGTATAGAAAGAAGAAAGTACTAATATCAAAACTGTTGCTGTATTATATCCTCTGAGGCTGCGACACTATGATTTGAAGGAACAGCAGTAGAGAAAGTATGTGCCTTTGGCATGATATAATTCAGATACATGATGAAATACTTGAAACATACTTCTTGGCTATTTTTCTTCTCTCTTAACGAAACCGTCTCGTTCTCCAGCCTTTGAATCTCACTTTTCAGGCGCCCCACTTCTCTCTCTGCCAGAGCTTTAAAATGCTGCTCGGTTTCAATTTCATTCTGCCTGGCTCTGAAAAGAGACTAAAGAAAGAAAGAAAGAAAGAAAGGGAATTAATTATTTTGCAGGGTTAATGAGCATTGATGCTTCACAAGCTCTTTGCAATGTTTAGCTTCTCTTTTAATTACAGAGATAAATGGACATTAATGTACAAAACAAACAAACAATCCAACTGATAGGCATTTGCACTACAAAGGTATAGATTTTATGTAACCAAAGATCAAGACTTCTCTCTCAGATCAGTTTTCTATTATTAGGTCTCCTTGTGACACCAACTTCCAGATGAGGCCTTTAATCTTTAAATTTTACTTTTCTGTTGCTCAGAGCAGAACAAGGGTGGGGTTAATTATATTCAGAAGGCATCACTGCGATTAAGACATTCTGAATTGTTATTTGATATTTATCTGCCTGTCTGTTAGACATGCACTCCTCCAGATAAAATAGTCTTTTTCTTATATGCTAGCCAGGCATGGGCAAACTTCAGCTCTCCAGGTGTTTTGGACTTCAACTCCCACAATTCCTAACAGCTGTGCTAGGCATTCAACTTTATTTGGAACTAGCATATTAAACAAATTACTAATCAGCCTTTTTGACACATGGAATTCCTTCAGTTTATTTTTAAAAATGAACAATCATATGAGCATCCAAACAAGGTAACGATGGGCTAACAGTGGGAGCTCACCCTGCTCCCGGTATTCGAACCTGCGACCTTTCGATCAGCAAGTTCAGCAACTCAGCAGTTTAACCCACTGTGCCATTGTACTATAACACTATACTGTAATATTATTAGTAATATTATATATAATATTTAAAATATAATTCTTAAATTGTATTATTATTAGGTATTATATCTACTCACATTTGAATGTTTTCGAACTGCTAGGTTGGCAGAAGCTGGGGCTAACAGTGGGAGCTCACCCCTTTCCCGGGATTCGAACCTATGACCTTCCGATCAGCAAGTTCAGCAGCTCAGTGGTTTAACCCACTGTGCCATTGTACTAGAACACTATACTGTAATATTACTAGTAATATTATATATAATATTTAAAATATAATTCTTAAATTGTATTATTATTAGGTATTATATCTACTCACATTTGAATGTTTTCGAACTGCTAGGTTGGCAGAAGCTGGGGCTAACAGTGGGAGCTCATCCCGCTCCCGGTATTCAAACTGTGACCTTTCGATCAGCAAGTTCAGCAGCTCAGTGGTTTAACCCACTGTGCCATATATATATATATATATATATATATATATATATATATATATATCTACTCAAATTTGAATGTTTTCGAACTGCTAGGTTGGCAGAAGCTGGGGCTAACAGTGGGAGCTCACCTCATTCCCGGATTCGAACCTGTGACCTTTCGATCAGCAAGTTCAGCAGCTCAGCGGTTTAACCCACTGTGCCACATATATATATCTATCTATCTATATCTACTCACATTTGAATGTTTTCGAACTGCTAGGTTGGCAGAAGCTGGGGCTAACAGTGGGAGCTCACCCCGCTCCCCGGGATTCGAACCTGCGACCTTTCGATCAGCAATTTCAGCAGCTCAGTGGTTTAACCCACTGCGCCATATATATATATATATATATATATACTCACATTTGAATGTTTTAGAACTGCTAAGTTGACAGAAGCTGGGGCTAACAGTGGCAGCTCGCCCCGCTCCCTGGATTTGAACCTGTGAACTTTCGATCAGCAAGTTCAGCAGCTCAGCGGTTTAACCCACTGCGCCATATATATATACACTCACATTTGAATGTTTTAGAATTGCTAGGTTGGTAGAAGCTGGGGCTAACAGTGGGAGCTCAGCCCGCTCCCCAGATTCGAACCTGCGACCTTCCGATCAGCAAGTTCAGCAGCTCAGTGGTTTAACCCACTGTGCCATATATATATATATATATATATATATATATATACTCACATTTGAATGTTTTAGAACTGCTAGGTTGGTAGAAGCTGGGGCTAACAGTGGGAGCTCACCCCGCTCCCCGGATTCGAACCTGCGACCTTTCGATCAGCAAGTTCAACAGCTCAGCGGTTTAACCCACTATGCCATATATATATATATGGTAAATAATAATATAATATATTTATTATTACTATTATACCACATATATATGCTAAATAATATCTTTGGGTGTAAGGCTAGTTAAATACAGTGGATTTCGATTCAGAATGAGGTCGGATGGTGTTGTATTGCCTGGGGGTGCCTCTTTTTAATAATATATTATATAATTATAATTATACCATATATATATGCCAAGTAATATCTTTGGGTGTAAGGCTAGTTGAATGCAGTGGATTTCGCTTCAGAATGAGGTCGGATAGTGTTGTATTGCCCGGGGATTTCTATTTATTATTATTATTATTATTATTATTATTATTATTATGCTCTCCACCCTTTACCTGTGTCAAATTAAACTCCTGTTTGACATTCTTCAAGTGGGAGGTCATGGCGGCAATGCGGTCTTCACAATCCGTCAATTGGTTTTGCATGTTTCCCTTCTCTTTCTCCATCTTTTGCACCTGCAAACAAAAATTGGGGAGACTTTTAACATGGTGACACAATGAAATAGTGGTGATACCCCAGTCCTAGGCCAGCTTGGGCCCTCCAGGGGGTTGGCACTCCAACTCCCACCATTCCTAACAGCCTGGCGGCTGTTAGGAATGGTGGGAGTTGGAGTGCCAACCCCCTGGAGGGAGTGCTTTGTGCCTCTCCCTTCCTCGCCTCTTCCTCCAGGGCTTTGTTCTCGGCGTTGGCCACCGGGATGGCGAAGCCGTTGTCCCACTGCAGCTCGGCCAGGACCGAGGCGGCCGAGGAGGCGCTGCTGACCGTGGTCGTGGCCGTGGCCGTGGTGGCGTGGCTGCCCTCGCCCTCCATGGCTGCCCTCCGCCACTCCGGCCCTTTCCCTCTGGACCCAAAGCAGCAAAGGCGGCTGCAAGAGAAAGAGGAGGAGATGCGTCCCGAAGCCCTGGGATTGCCATGGCAACGGCTCCGGCAAACCGAGGCGCGCGCCTCCTGCTGCCCCGGGTTACCTGCCTGCCTGCGCGCGCACAGTCTGTCCATGCACGCGTACAAAGACACACACGCACACAGCATATACATACACACAATGTGTACTTACAGACATATAAATACAGGGTATACGCACATACACAGTGCTCACACATATAAATAGACATGCACAGCGTATACATACACACATAAATACAATCAGGATATACACATACACAAAAAACACAGGGTATACATACACACATATAAATACGCACACAGTGTACACACATATATGGATAGCATATACATACACATATAAACAGGCATGTAGCGGGGGGGGGGGGGGCTTGGGGGACTTCAGCCCCCCCCCCCCCCCCCCAAAATTTTCATGGTGGTTTGCGAAAAGGCCTTACTGGTGCATTATTTAGGCTGTTATGTTTATTCATATCATGATCTGATCACCATACTCAATATATCCCATATGCATGGGGGTATTGGGGTAATGATACAAAAGGTTTGCTAGGCTAGACCCTCTTTCACTCAGACTCAGCCCCCCCCCCCGAAACTCAGCCCCCCCAAAAACCCCCCTGAAAAAAAATTCACCCCCCCCCAAACGAAATCCTGACTACGGGCCTGCATACACAGTGCTCACACATATAAATAGACATGCACAGCGTATACATACACACATAAATACAATCAGGATATACACATACACAAAAAACACAGGGTATACATACACACATATAAATACACACAGAGTGTACACACATATATGGATAACATATACATACACACAGGCCCGTAGCCAGGATTTTGATTGGCGGCGGGGGGAGGGGGCTGAGTTTGATGGGGGGGGGGGCTGAGTCTAAGTGAAAGAGGGTCTAGCCTAGCAAACCTTTTGTATCATTACCCCAATACCCCCATGCATATGGGATATATTGAGTATGGTGATCAGATCATGATATGAATAAACATAACAGCTTAAATAATGCACCAGTAAGGCCTTTTCACGAACCACCATGAGAATTTGGGGGGGGGGGCTGAAGCCCCCCGAGCCCCCGCCCCCCGCCCCCGGCAACATGCCTGCATACACATATAAATACATACACTGTGCCAGGCATGTAGCCGGGGGGGGGGGGGGTTGAGGGGCTTCAGCCCCCCCCTCGAAATTCTCGTAGTGGTTCGCGAAAAGGCCTTAAAGATAAAGACTGGTGCATTATTTAAACTGTTATGTTTATTCATATCATGATCTGATCACCATACTCAATATATCCCATATGCATGGGGGTATTGGGGTAATAATACAAAAGGTTTGCTAGGGTAGACCCTCTTTCACTCAGACTCAGCCCCCCCCCCCCGAAACTCAGCCCCCAAAAACCTCCCCCTGAAAAAAATTCAGCCTCCCCCCCCCCGAAATGAAATCCTGGCTACGGGCCTGAATACAGGGGTATACATACACACATATAAATACACACACAGCATATACACACAGTGTACACACATATATGAATGGCATATACATACACATATAAATACACACACTGTACATAGACATGAATTAACACAGGCAGACCCGTAGCCAGGATTTCGATTCGGGGGGGGGGCTGAATTTTATTCAGGGGGGTTCACAGGGGGGGCTGAGTTTGGGGGGGGGCTGAGTCTGAGTGAAAGAGGGTCTAGCCTAGCAAACTTTTTGTATCGTTACCACAATACCCCCATGCATATGGGATATATTGAGTATGGTGATCAGATCATGATATGAATGAACATAACAGTTTAAATAATGTACCAGTAAGGCCTTCTCGCGGACCACCATGAGTATTTCGTGGGGGGGGGGGCTGAAGCCCCCCAAGCCCCCCCCCCGGCTACATGCCTGCAAACAGGATATACACATACACAAATACACAGGGTATACATACACACATATAAATACACACACAGTGTACACATATATGGATAGCGTATACATACACTTATAAATACATACACTGTATACATACACTGTACACTGTATACATACACCCATATAAATACACATACAGCACACATATACACACAGTGTACACACGTATATGAATCACATATAAATACACACTGTACACACACACATAAATATAGAAATACAGCATATACACATATACATAAATGCACATGCACAACATATACATACACATAAATATACACATACACAGTATACAACGTATACACATACACACATAAATACGCACAATGCACACATACATATAAATACATATAAATACACATCATATATACATACACATACATACACATAGTATACATGCACACAGTGTATGTACACACACAAATGCACAGCATATACACAAATAAATGCAGTGTATACATACATATAAATGCATACAGCATATACACAAACATAAATACACAAACCCATACTATGCATATACACGCACACACATCTATACCCACATACATAGTGTATATAAACACACATATACACGCATGTAGGTATGCACACACCCATATACACACACATATATATTTATACCAATATATCTAATGTATATACATATATATATATACACACAAACACACAACTATATACACACCCATATAAATGCAAACATATCCACATTTATCTACACAGATAAAAACCATATATATATGTATATACACACACACAAACACATACATACACATGCACACACACATATACACATGCACAAGCATATATATATCTGCACACACCTATACCATGTGTGTGTATATATTCAGTACATATATGTGCACACACATAAATGTGCACAAAGATATATATGTGTAAGCTCACAGCAGCCGCTCCCAGAAAGGACACAGGACGCCAATCCGTAATCAATCAGGAAACTTTTACTACTGGATGCATATACACAATGAAAGCCAGGATTGGCACACAGACGCAAGTCAACCCTTATATACCCTCCCCCACATTCGAATCCCCTCTTCCCGCCCGACAAGGATCCCGCGCAATATTCCCCGCCAAATCACCAACAGTCCCTCCCAAGGCCACCAGCTGCAATTCCTTATCAGTTCTCCATGTCAGGAATCCGGTTTTTTGCGCCAACTTCCAAGGCCAGGAAACCGAGTCCTGACATAACGTCCCCCTCCACCTCTTCTTCTTCCTGGAAGGGAAACATACGTCACCATTACGTCCCCTCTTTGTCTAGTGGGCCTTGGTATTTCTTTAGCAAATTACAATGAAATGTTGGGTGTACCTTCCCCAATGTCTTAGGGAGCTTCAAAGTATAGGTTACTTCATTTATCTTGCTAGAAATTCTGAAGGGACCAATAAATTTGGGAGACAATTTCCGTGAGGGGGCATTTAGTTTGAGGTTCTTTGTGCTCAGCCACACTAAATCCCCCTCCTCCAACCTATCACCTTCCCTCCTTTTCCGATCTGCAAACATTTTATATTTACGTTGGGCCTCTCGTAGTGATTTCGCCACCTCCTCCCAGTTCGCTTTCATTTTGTCCGGCCATCCTTCCTTTCTCCCCAGCTCTTCCCCCCAACTCGGCAGTTTGGGTAAAGGGGTCACTTCCATGCCGTACACTACTTCAAAGGGGGATTTCCCTGTGGATGCATGACATGCTCCATTATATGCAATTTCTGCAAACGGGAGTAAATCGGCCCAATCGGTTTGGCATTTGTTTGTGTATGTCCTTAGGAACAGCCCCAAGGTCTGTTGCGTGCGTTTAACCCCCCCATTGGTCATGGGATGGAATGCTGAACTCAGGGTCCTTTCCACCCCCATTAACTGCATGAATTCTTCCCAGAACCGGGCCGTAAATTGCACCCCTCGGTCACTAATCACTTGATCGGGACAACCATGTAACTTATAGATGTGTTTAATAAACAGCTCGGCCAACTTCTCTGCAGATGGTAATTTAGGCAGTGCTATGAGATGCGCTTGCTTTGAGAACAGATCCATCACTGTCCATATGTAACGTTGACCTCGGCTAACTGGGAGTTCGCCCACAAAGTCCATAGCAATTACCCTCCACGGTTGTGAGGGTTCTGCAACCTTTTGCAATAACCCCGTTGGTTTTTGTGGGGTTGCTTTGCTTTGAGCACACGCATTGCACCGGGATACATACATTTTGGTGTCATTCCTCATCCCTGGCCACCAACACTGACGTGCCAACATTTTTAGGGTTTTTGTTACTCCCCAGTGCCCCGCTCCCTTATTGCCGTGGCATCTGACCATCATTCTTTCCCTCAGGTTGTCTGGGATGTATAACTTCCTATGTACAAATCCCAATCCGTTCTTCCATTCCACCTTTTCCTTATTCCTTTCCAGCCACTCATCCTCTCTACATGCCTGCCTTATCTCCTCCTCCCATCCTCCGTCTTGGCTCTCGACCCCCACCAACTTCTGGCCGCGTTCCGTTTGCGCTCGTGTTTGCACTGCCATGCCCCACTGCTGTTCTGAGAATACGCTCCCCTTCGGGCTTTGCCCCCTCCCTTCATCCTCTGGCATTCTCGACAACGTGTCTGCCACCACATTTTGTTTCCCCTTTTGGAAATGCAGCTTAAAATCAAATCTACTAAAATACTGAGCCCATCTTATTTGTTTTGCTGATAATTGCCTGGGTGAGGTGAGGTATTGCAAGTTTTTATGGTCGGTCCACACTTCAAAGGGGATGCCGCTTCCCTCTAAGAGGTGCCTCCACGTTTCTAGAGCCCTCACCACTGACAGAGCCTCTTTCTCCCACACCGGCCAGTTCCGTTCGGTTTCGCTGAACTTTTTTGAGATGAACCCACAGGGTTTCAACTTCCCTTCTGGATCCCTTTGCATCAGAGCCGCCCCGTAAGCCCAATCTGACGCATCACAATGGATTATGAATGGTTTAGTTAAATCGGGGTGGATTAACACTGGTTCCTCAGTGAACCTGCGTTTCAATTCTTCAAAAGCTTTTTGGCACTCTGCTGACCAGTTCAATTTCGCTCCTGGGGACCGCACTTTCACCGTTTCCCCCTTTCCCTTCGTTTTGAGCAGTTCAGTTAAGGGCAATGTTATCTGTGCAAAATCCCCTATGAACCCCCGGTAGAAATTTGCAAACCCGAGGAATGACTGCAACTGTTTGCGTGTTTGGGGAGGGCTCCACCCCCTGACATCCTCCACCTTTGCCGGATCCATTGCTATCCCTCCCTTGGATATCCGGTACCCCAGGAAGTCTATCTGTTCCTTATTGAACTCACATTTTGATAGTTTTGCAAACAGTTTTGCCTCCCTCAATTTCTGGAGTACCTCTCTCACCAATTTGACGCGGGATTGTCTATCCCGGGTAAACACAATTACATCATCCACAAAGCAAAACACCCCGCGATACAATAATGGATGTAACACCTCATTAATCATTTGCATAAATGCTGATCCAGAGCCTTTGAGCCCGAATGGACAAATTAAATATTCAAAATGGCCGAGCGCACAGGCAAACGCCGTTTTCCACCTGTCCTCAGGCCTTATGCGCAACTTGTGGTAGGCCTCGATCAAGTCAATTTTCGTGAACACCCTTGCTTCTGACAACCTCGATAGTAAGTCCTTGGTTAGTGGCATGGGGTAGTTGTTGGTGGTGCTCACTGCATTCAGCCCCCTATAGTCCACGCACAGTCTCAGCGAACCGTCCTTTTTGTGCCTAAACAGCACTGGGGCTCCCAAGGGTGACTCGGATGGCCTTATAAACCCTCGGGCCAAGTTTTTTTCAATATACTTTCTCAGTTCCTCCATCTCCTTGACCGACATAGGGTACAGTTTACTCCTAGGCAACTTAGCATCCTCATTGAGTTCAATCTTTACTTCGACCCTCCTAGGAGGGGGAAGCTGGTCTGCTTCCTTTTCGTCAAACACATCCTCAAAGTCTCTGTACTCGGGGGGGATTTCCTGCACCCTATCTGCTGTGTTTTCTTCCCCCTTGCAACATCTTCCTCTTTCTTCGCTCTGGAATGTCATGCTGCCTTCCCTCCAATTGACCTGTGGGTTGGCTTCCTTTAACCATGGCATTCCCAGTATTACATTGTAAGTAGCCATCGGGGATACTACAAAGGTTATGCTGCCTTCCCAGCTCCCCACTTTACATCTCACCTCTCCCACTTCAAATCGCGCTGGGGCTCCAGCCGCCACTGACCCATCTAGCTGCGAGAATGCTATGGGGCTCTGCAAGGGGGTTTTCTCACATTTCAGTTCGTCTGCTAACTCTGGGGCCATAATGTTTCTTGAGCAGCCGCAATCCATGAGAGCTTTGCAGCTGGCCCACTTCCCCTCCCCTTCTAGCCTGATCGGGAAGACTAGCATTCCTGGGCTGTGACTCACCAGATCTCCCACTGGGGCCCTAGAAGGGGGGTTCTCCTCCGCTCTCTTCCCTGCAGCCGGTTTGAATTTTGGGAAATGGGACTCTCCCCCTTTCCTTTGTCGGCATTCGGCGGCCCGATGGCCTAGGCGACCGCACACATAACAGCCGCCCCTCTGCTCCTTGGGTCCTCCGGTTGGGGCCTTCCCGACCGTGCCTCTCTCCGTCCTCCGACTCTCCTCCTTCGCTCTCGTCTGCTGCGGCGCCGCTCCTTGATGCCTCTTGACCTGTGCCAAGGTCGTCTCGACGCGGCCGGCCAGCTCAATCCATCCGCCTATCTCCTCCGGGTCGTCGCGGTGCAGCGCCCAGGTCAAGATTTCCTTCCGCAGGCCCTCTTTGAATATCTGGACTTTGGTGGTGTTGGACCACTCTGGGACCTTCTCCGCCCTCAACCGGAATTCCTCCACGTATTCGGACACGGAGCGATGTCCTTGGGTTATCGTCTGCAGCTTTTCCCTCGCCCGGACTCTCTCGAGCGGATCCCTGAAGCGTGCCTCCATCGCAGCCAGGAACCGCCTCACAGATCCCAAACATGGGTCGTGCCTGGCGTGGAGCTGGACGTACCACTCCGCTGCTCCCCCTCTCAGTGCTGCACCCACTGCTCGCACCCTGCTTGCCTCTGATCCGAAGGTAAGGGCGTTATCTTCTAGATATCCCCTCACCATAGTCAGGAAGTATGCGAGGTTTCCGGCTTCTCCTCCGAACTCGATTCTCAGCTCCTCCCTCCTAGGTTGGTATAGAAGGGGTTGCCTCTCTCGGTTCTCCGCTCGCGGTGGCCCTCCCTGGAGCCCTCGCTGCTCCGGGGGCAATTCTTGACGCCCTGTGCCACGCCCGGCTCCGGCCGGGGGCACCAGGAACGTCTGCTGGGACGCCAGTCCCCGGGGTCGTTCCTCCTCCTCATCGCTCTCCGCAGCGGCCCTCCAACTCGTCAGCATCTTAGGACGTGCCCCGGGTCCCCGGTCACTCCTCTCCTCCGCGCTCCACATAGATTCCCCTCGGGGTGGTGGTTCCTCTAACAGGGGGGCCAGCCGCTCCATCACCTTTGACATCATCGCTAGGGTGGTCTCCATGGATGCCATCTTTTCCTCCAGGAAATCCAACCTCTGCGGGGAGGGAAAGTCTAGCCCGCTGCTTTCTCTCGCTGCTGCCCCTGCCCCCTTCACTCGCCTCTGTGTGACTCCGTTGGGCTGGGCGTACGCAGTCGATGAAGCCAAGGCATTCACTCTCTCCAGCTCCTCTTCCGCATTCTCGAAAGGGGAGGCTGGTTCTCCCCCCTCCGTTGGATCTTCCTCCTGTTGCATAGGGGTACCTCACCACAGCCGTGGGATAGCACCGAAGAATCCTGGCTTAATGTAAGCTCACAGCAGCCGCTCCCAGAAAGGACACAGGACGCCAATCCGTAATCAATCAGGAAACTTTTACTACTGGATGCATATACACAATGAAAGCCAGGATTGGCACACAGACGCAAGTCAACCCTTATATACCCTCCCCCACATTCGAATCCCCTCTTCCCGCCTGACAAGGATCCCGCGCAATATTCCCCGCCAAATCACCAACAGTCCCTCCCAAGGCCACCAGCTGCAATTCCTTATCAGTTCTCCATGTCAGGAATCCGGTTTTTTGCGCCAACTTCCAAGGCCAGGAAACCGAGTCCTGACATATATGTATATGTATGTGTA
The DNA here is from genome assembly GCF_037176765.1 of Anolis sagrei. Classification (NCBI taxonomy): domain Eukaryota; kingdom Metazoa; phylum Chordata; class Lepidosauria; order Squamata; family Anolidae; genus Anolis; species Anolis sagrei. The sequence continues at coordinate 258,227,803 of NC_090023.1, forward strand.
TACTGACAACACCTTAACATTGGACAAGTTTTATTAGGCCTCCAGAAGCATTTGATGAGTGGAACTGCAGTCAACCAAATACATTTACTAATCTTAAGGTGTCACGGCACTCTTTAGGTGATATATGAGATCTTAACAAGTGGTATAAAGCAGGAGTTATTTGTTGTTGTTAATGTGCCTTCAAGCCATTTCTGACTTATAGTGACCCTAAGGCAAAACACTCATGGAGTTTATATGGAAAGATATTTCCAGAGGGATTTTCCCTTGCTGTCCTCTAAGGCTGAGAGTGTGTGACTTGCCTAGGTCACCAATAAGGTTTCATGGCAGAGTCCAACACAACTACACCACACTTGGCTCCTGAGTTCTTCATTACTTTTGTGTATACTCAAGCTTGGAACTTGTCTCACGTAAGGTGATAACGATCTTATTTACTCAAAAGATACTGGTATTTCCTGAATTAAATATGTAAAGCATAAAGAAAATTCATGTTCCTAATTATTTGTATGCATAGGTTTGCTTCATGTGCAGCACCAATATTTGTAGGGCACAGTTGTCACATGAAATGTGGAATTAATATTTGCTGAAAAATTTTGTTAACCAGGAAGTTATGATAATCCTATCCCAAGATCCCCCCTCTTCCAAAAATCTTGGGAAATTATACAAATACATTTGATTCGTATCTGTTTACCTTCTTGGTACATGCATACATTTTATTCCTGACATTCTTAATGTTACATTGCACAAGATACCATTATTCCAGTAGATGGTGCTACATGTCTGTATATTTCAATTGATTTATTTTTTTTAAAAATGCACCCAAATATGTATTTTATGCTTGTTTCCAGAGAAGCTTCCATATATTAAAAAAACCATACAAACCAAAATCCTTTAATGGCATAATATCCCTATTAGTTCAACAGGAAAACAAAAGAAAAAGGAAAATTGGAGATGAGCCATAATAAATCACAGTTTAGTAGAAGATAAACTTTAGGATTTGATGCATTTTTTCTGCTAAGCTTTCATCTTAATGAACATGGGGATGGCAATCAGTGACCTTCTAGATCAGGCATGGGCAAACTTCGGCCCTCCTGGTGTTGTGAGAGTTGCAGTCCAAAATACCTGGAGGGCTGAAGTTTACCCATGTGTGTTCTAGATGTTAATGATCTAATCATACAATTCTGAAAGTCTGCTTCTCCTAGTCCAACATCTGCCTGTCATGGCTGGTATCTGTTTATCTTGGCCAGCATTTGCTTCCAATGACCCAACATCTATGACTTCTGGCCCAACATCTGCTTCACTTCAACCAACATCTGTCTATCCTGACCAAATACCTGTTTATCCTGGCCAACATCTGCTTCCAATAGCCCAACACCTGCAACTTATGGTCCAACATCTGCTTCATGTGGACCAACATCTGTCTATCCTGGCTAAATACTTGCTTATCTGGCCAACATCTGCTTCCAATGGCCCAAAATCTGCAACTTCTGGTCCAACATCTATGACTTCTGGCCCAATAACTGCTTCATGTGGCCCAACATCTGTCTATCTTGACCAAATACCCATTTATCCTAGCTAACATCTGCTTCCAATGGCCTAACATCTGCAACTTATGGTCCAATATCTGCTTCATGTGGACCAACATCTGTCTATCCTGGCCATATACCTGTTAATCTGGCCAACATCTGCTTCCAATGGCCCAAAATCTGCAACTTCTGGTCCAACATCTATGACTTCTCGCCCAATAACTGCTTCATGTGGACCAACATCTGTCTATCTTGACCAAATACCCATTTATCCTAGCCAACACCTGCTTCCAATGGCTTAACACCTGCAACTTCTGGTCCAACATCTTTGACTTCTGGTCCAACATCTGCTTCACGTGGACCAACAGTTGTCTATCCTGACCAAATACCTGTTTATCCTAGCCAACATCTGCTCCCCAGGTCCCAACACATGGAATTTCTCCTGACCCAACATCTGCTCCTCTTGCCCCAACATTTGTATCTACTAGGTGTGACTGGGAGGCCACCAAGAATCTAGTGGGAATCAGCTGGAAGGAAGAAGACTGACAAGGAATTTCAGGAATTCCTCACCATTACTCCCAGTCCAGAGCTCTGTTGTGCATGTCATCCATTTTGCAGTTAGTATTGTTGTGGTTGTTATTACTACTATACCATTTTCTTTCTCTACAAAGGAGATTCAAAGTGGCTTGACTGGTTGTAAAGTGTATATGCTGAATTGGAAACACATCCCATTTGAATGTGATAGAACTGTGCCAGAATAAATGTAAATAAGTTTGACTGTAAATGTAAATATAATTTTGAGCCCCCAGTGGTGCAGTGGGTTAAACCGCTGAGCTTCTGAACTTGCCGATTGAAAGATCGCAGGTTCGAATCCAGGGAGCGGTGTGAACTCCCACTGTTAGCCCCAGTTTCTGCCAACCTAGCAGTTCGAAAACATGCAAATGTGAGTAGATCAATAGATTCCACTCCAGCAGGAAGGTAATGGTGCTCCATGGAGTCATACCGGCCACATGACTTTGGAGGTATCTACGGACAACTCCGGCTCTTCGGCTTAAAAATGGAAATGAGCACCAACCCCCAGAGTCGGACATGACTGGACTTAATGTCAGGGGAAAACCTTTAACATTACTTTACCTTAAGATTGACTGCTAGACAGGAGGCCTGAGTAAAATTATCTTGAACTAAACTCCACTTTTCATAGACTGCAACAATTTATTTGGAGGTGAGTCCCGTAGCTGGCACTATGTATTAATAACATTTTTTAAAATGTGCATATATCTGTATATAGCACCAGAGATGTATTTTTATATGTCTTCAAGTTGACTTCAACTTATGGAAACCATCTCATGAAGGTTTCTTAGCAAGATTTATTCAGAGAATGTTTACAATTGCCTTCCTCTTAGGACATTACTACAGGCTTGTCACTATTCTGCACCATAACTCCAATGTGCAATAGAGGCAACTAACCATTATGGTGAGGGGCAGCCACTGGTGTCACAATATTGTGATGCCATGGTTTTGCAAAACCATACAATTCTTTTAAAAATGGTGTCCAAGCCAAACTGGGACTTTTGAGATTATAAAATAAAAGAACAAATGTCAAGGAGTGTTTAACTAGTGCCTGGAAACCTTCAGCATAGAGAGATTTGTCAGTATGCCTGAGCCATCCTAGGACAGCCTGCTTGAATTTGTCATCAGTGCTGAAATTCTAACCTCTGAGGAACTCCCAGCCAAGTTGCTGTAATGTGCACGAAGTGCAGTGAGCAATATGAGCTTGTACGTTGGCCTGGAGCAACAGGGACACCCTTAGTGATCAATCAAGGCTGGTTTTTTTCTGCAAGTGCATATGTACATCACTCAGAACACGTTTATGAATTATTGTGCTCACCATTCCCTCAGAAAGATTAATCTCTCGTGTAATTTCACAACAGGTTATGCATCAATTAGGATCAGGCATTCTATGTATGAACGTTCACAGCAACGACGAATGTGGGCTGGAAACCGCCATGGCCAGGATTGTCACTGAAGGACATATGGCCATTTTAGAAATGTCTAGATCTCTTACTGCAGCTTAGCGTCTCATCACCATACTGTGCTTGAAGTCATGTGTGGGCTTTACACCCTTGTTCACAAGGAACTTCACCACATATTGTTCCATGCACACACTAACATTGTTGCCTACCATCTTGATTAATGTAGATATTTGTGGGCTTTACACCTTTGTTCACAAGAAGTTTCACTAAATGCTGTTCCATGCACAGATTAAGAGACTGCCATCTTTATTCATGGTCTCTGGACTGGCCCTCAACATGTGTGCTGCCTATCAGTAAAATTAAGGGGCTTGGAGAGCTTAAAAAATGATTTTTAGAAATATTTGATTCTAAGCCATTCCACACAGACATAAAACTCAAAATATCAAGGCAGAACATCCCACAATATCTGCTTTGAACTGGGTTATTTGAGTCCACACTGCCATATATTCCAGTTCAAAGCATATAATGTGGGATTTTATTCAGCTGTGCGGAAGGGGCCTAAGAAACTGCTTGAGAAAAAACCCTGCTTCATTGCTCTACTGGAGAGGTGTGACTTTGGGTGGGTCACATAGCAAAAAGTTAATAATCATGAAGACACAAGCTGATTGGATCCATAGATGTATGCATAGTTCATCAGAAATCACCTGCTTTCAAAGAAATGAAGGTTACCTAGAAACTTAGCACCATGCATGAGCATACTTCACCCAAACAGTCAGTAAAGATAAAACACCTGATTTACAAGAATTCACATGGTTTGAAGGAAATGGAAAGTTAACTTTGAGAAGAGTATAAAAAGCCTGCCCATTTATTGTTCTGGGTAGCAGTTTCACTTTTACCTGTATGAGCAGGGGCTGCCCACATTTATTCTCCTGTCCAGAGAATCTGGTTATTTTCACCTAATCCAGTCTGTTTGTGTTCTCTTCGGGCGATTCCAGACAGGCCGTTATCCCAGGAGCATCTGCATTTTTAAAAACGCAGAAGTTCCCAGGGACACATCTACACACACCCCAGAAAGCACACACTTTCTGGAGAGTGTGTCCAGATGTCCAGATGACATTCTAACCCCCTCCCAGAAAGACCCCAAAAAGCCCTTTAAATAAAGAAAGGTACTTATCCAGCCTCCATTTGAGAGCTGCTGCAGCTCTCCTGGCACATAGAATTGACATGCAATTCACCAGGAGAAAGCACCCCTTTCTCCTGGTGCTTCATTCTTATGTGCCAGGAGAGCTGCAGCAGTTCACCAATAGAGGCTGGGTAAGTACTTTTCTTTTTTTAAAGGGTTTTTTGGGATATTTTGAGTAGGGGGTTGGTATTCCCACAGTTTTCTGACGAGGAGCAGGGCCTTCTCAGTGGTGGCCCCTCATCTGTGGAACTCACTCCCGGGGGAAATCAGGGCTTCAACTTCCCTCCTTGCTTTCAGGAGGAAGGTAAAGACGTGGCTCTGGGACCAGGCCTTTGGGCACCCTGACAATTAGACATGGAACCAGAATGATAGGACCAACAATGTGTGGAAAGTAGAACCTAACTATGAGTCGGTTAAACGCTGACCAGCAATGAGGTTTGTATTGCTTTTATTGTTTTAATCGTTTTTACGGGTTTATGGCTATTCCTGCCGATAATATAGATTGTTTACGTTAATTGTTATCAGTGTTATAATTATTGTTGTTATTGATGTTATGTTTTTGATGTTATGTTTTTGTAATACAGGCATCGAATTGTGCCTTGTTTGTGTAAGCCGCCCTGAGTCCCCCCGGGTGAGAAGGGCATGGTATAAGCAACCGTAATAAAATAATAAAATAATTTAGCTTGGAAAATTGGGAATACTGTCTGGACTGCAGTCTGGACACCAGAAATAATGGGAATAAACTCACAATCAAATTAATCTGCCACAAACCAGGGTTTTCCTGGTTTGTAGTGGATTAATTTGGGTTTGTCCAGGATGTCATCTGGACAGTTCTCTTTTAATTGCAGGAGTTTCCGCAATAAATGGGCTGTCTGAATGCATCCTTCCTGCACCTTCTCTGATCCTTCATCTTCATGAATCCACTACAATATGACACCCTAGCCACTTACTACAGAATATGGTAGCACCATGCTAGTGTCCATTTTTATACCTGTAAAATTAAAAATCCTGGTTTGGCTTGAATGGTCTTCGTATTTTTACAGCAGGAGAACTCAACAAATGCCACCACAGAATTCCTGGAACTCACCGCACAAAATAAACCCTGGGATCGTGGCACCATTGAGGCAGCAAGGTGGCAGAATTGCAATGTGTAATATGGTTCACCACTTTCATGCAATAAAACCCGTTGGCTGAGAAAAAGCAAGTTGCCCAAGGTTACCCAATGGGATTCAGACTCCGTCCTTGCATAGTCACAGTCCAACAATCCAACCACTCTGCTACACTGGCTCTTAGAGACAGAGAAACATTCTCTGCCTAGCTTGGAGCAAAAGGAGAATCCCCTTGAATTCCCTCCTACAATAGTTTTATTATTAATATTATTAATTAACACTTTCATGTGGACCCTAAGAGAGTTTCTTTTTGTGGGTCAATGAACCTCAACAGGGGGGAAATCCACTCTGTGCTGAACCCTGACAAGAATTCTCCCAGTTGTTATTGCTTCTACCATTGTGCACCCTGTGATCTGCCAACCAAAAGGAATAGGGGCCAAAAGGTACATAAATTCACATACTGACTTTAATTAGTTATTTTGGGCCAATTCTAGTTGTAAAAGATATTTCGGTGTAATCGTTTAAGGCCTATCATTGATGTTCGCTGTCAAAGAATCAGATCTGAAGTTACTTGAGGCTCCTTGAAACCCTCCAAGGATAATGGAAATGTACAGATATATCTAATGTACACATAACCTTTGCATCATTGAACAACCAAGAAGAGTCTGATGAGCTTCTCTCCAGGGCCGGGTTTGCTCCCCTTCATTGAAGGAGAACTTCATTTCCAAGAAAAGGAACACTTTATGGCGCCCTAGTGAGATCTCATCTGGGTTCCACGTTCTTGGCATCACAGTTCAAGAAGCTAAGTTAAGTTGGAAGGGATTCAGTTAAAAGCTGTGAGGATAATAAAGAGTTTTGAAGATAATAATGTGAGGAAAAGGGCGAAGGGACTTAGTGAAAAGATTAAGTGGAAATGTGTTGACTGTTTGCAGACATTCAACAGAATGTCGGAATGAAGGAGTAACAATTGGCAAGTGGTTGTACATGACAGGAAGGCTAAATTTTATTGGAACAGGAACGCTTTCCTAATTGTATGAGTATCAAAGCTCACCCGAGGAAGTCATGAATTCGCTTTTCTTTTACCCAGAAGGTCGAGAGTAGCTTGAAGGAATGTTTTGACTGACAACCTTAATTAGCATTTAATGGTCTAGTAGTTTCAAGGTCTGGAGGTAGGTGAACTACAACTCCAAAATCAAGGTTAATGCCCACCAAACCCTTCCAGTATTTTCTGTAGGTCATGGGAGTTCTGTGTGCCAAGTTAGGTTCAATTCTATCATTGGTGGAGTTCAGAATGTTCTTTGATTGTAGGTGAACTACAAATCAGCAACTACAACTCCCAAATGACAAAATCAACCCCCCACCCCAACCCCACCAGTATTCAAATTTGGGCATATTGGATATTTGTGCTATATTTGGTCCAGTGAATGAAAATACATCCTGCATATCAGATATTTACATTACGATTCAGAACAGTAGCAAAATTACAATTATGAAGTAGCAACAAAAATAATGTTAAGATTGGGGGTCATCACAACATGAGGAACTGCATTAAGGGGTCACGGTATTGGGAAGGCTGGGAAACACTGGACTAGGCCTTAATTGTATTCTGCAATGTTAGTGGTGAAGCTGCCTTTGCTGCCTTTCACAGCAGATCACAGGAGCTGTCTTCATAGACTTGTCAGCAGCCTATGATACTGTGAACCACCGCCTCCTCCTGAGAAAAATGTATAATATCACAAAGGACTACCACCTCACCCGCCTCATAGGAAACCTGCTACAAAACAAGAGCTTTTTTGTTGAATTCCAGGGCCAGAGAAGCAGATGGCGGAAACAGAAGAATGGCCTGCCTCAGGGGAGCGTGCTTGCTCCATCCATGTTCAACATCTACACAAATGACCAGCCACTGCCAGAAGGGACAGAGAGCTTCATCTATGCTGATGATCGTGCCATTACTGCTCAAGCAGGGAGCTTTGAGATGTTAGAACAGAAGCTTTCCGAAGCTCTAGGTGCTCTCACTGCCTATTACAGGGAAAACCAGCTGACCCCCAACCCATCTAAAACACAGACATGTGCCTTTCATCTCAAGAACAGACAAGCATCCCGAGCTCTGAAGATCACCTGGGAAGGAATCCCACTGGAGCATTGCAGCACACCCAAGTACATGGGAGTCACTCTGGACTGTGCTCTTACCTACAAGAAGCACTGCCTGAACATCAAGCAAAAAGTGGGTACTAGAAACAATATCATACGAAAGCTGACTGGCACAACCTGGGGATCACAACCAGATACAGTGAAGACATCTGCCCTTGTGCTGTGCTATTCTGCTGCTGAGTATGCATGCCCAGTGTGAAACACATCTCGCCACACTAAAACAGTGGATGTGGCTCTTAATGAGACATGCTGCATTATCATGGGGTGCCTGCGCCCTACACCACTGGAGAAATTACACTGCTTAGCCAGTATTGCACCACCTGACATCCGCCGGGAAGTAGCAACCAATAGTGAAAGGACCAAGGCAGAGACATCTCCAACTCATCCCCTGTTTGGGTATCAGCCAACCTGGTGCACGTCAATTAGTTAAATCTAGAAATAGTTTTCTAAGATCTACAGAAACACTCGCCGGAACACCTCAGCAAGCGAGAGTCCAAAAGTGGCAGGCTCAAATCCAGAACCTCAACCAATGGCTGATACCATATGAGAGACTCCCCGCTGGGTACACAGAGAACTGGGCGACTTGGAAGGCGCTGAACAGACTGCGCTCTGGCACTGCGAGATGCAGAGCCAACCTTCAGATGTGGGGGTACAAAGTGGAATCCTCGACATGCGAGTGTGGAGAGGAGCAAACCACTGACCACCTGCAGCAATGCAACCTGAGCCCTGCCACATGCACCATGGAGGACCTTCTTGCAGCAACATCAGAAGCACTCCAAGTGGCCAGATACTGGTCAAAGGACATTTAATCAACTACCAAACTCACAATTTTCGTATTTTGTCTGGTTTTTTGGGGGGTTTTCTTGCTTTGTTCTGTTAGAAATGTAATATAATCGACTGGTTGCACTGACACGATAAATAAATAAAGTGGTGAAGCTGGAACTATCAATAGCACAGGATATTATAATAAACCCAAATTCCCCAAATAATGTGCTTGTTAAGGGTATAGTCCTTAACAGCTGCAATTTCTTGACTTTATTTATTTATTTAACTTGTATACCGCTACTCCCAATTTGGCTCGGAGCGGTTTACAGAAGCAGATTAAAACAATACAATTAGCTTTAGAAATAACAATAACAAAACAATAGGCGGCGTGAACAGGCATAGTCCGGGTTGTTCACCCGTCAAAAGCTTGCCGGAAAAGAAAAGTTTTACAGGCTTTCCAAAAAGCAAGTAGGTCTCGGATGGTTGGAGTTTCAACCAGCATGAACTTTGCATGGACTTAAACAGCCTTTAACAAGGCATGTTTAAGAGGAAGTTATTTTATTACTTGAGTGTAGCTCATTATACACAATTATGATTACATATCTTGCTTTCATAATACAGACAGATGACACCATAACATGGGCAACACATAGAAAGCCATTGCAGAGACGTGTCTGAAGCACCTGCATTGGTTTGTTTAGACTAGAGCACCCATCCTGTTAAATCACATTTTGATTTTTGTTACGAGCCCCAAACCGACACGCTCTGTCTTCATTCTCTTCTTCCTTCTGCATTCTTCTCATGCCTTTTACTGTTCTTCCAGCACACAGCATGAAGCCTTGGAGCTGCATTCATCAGTGACTCACACTCTTGCTTAGGGTCCAATTTTCATGGCAGCGATATGGGGGAAAGCCTAAAAAGTTCCTCTCCCATGCAGTGCACAAGACAAAAATCCGTATTCATTACTACTCCAAAAGACTTGAAGCCCTTTGGAGCTGTTCAGCCATTAGAGGTGTGCATGTGTCTAGAAGTTGTTCACCTTTAGCTTTTCGTGCTTTCAAAATAAAATAAAGAAGTATCATTATTATCAAGGTTATTTGGTCAGTTGAAAGATAAGTAAAGATCTGGCTAAGTACACAACGAGAGAGGCAAGGGTTTGATGTGCTTCCGATTAGAAATACATGCTCTTAAACACACACAGTCAGCCAAAATACCTTGTTAAAACTCTCCTTTTCTCTTGGGATGAAATATGACTCTTGTTAGAAGTATCAGAAAAGGGAAAAAACCCTCTTTTGGCTCATAGGAAACTAAATGCTTGATAGTATTGGCTGAGGCATTGTGGGAGAACGAGTTATTTTTTTGCCAATGACAGATTTTATAAGAGTCCCTTATAAAATCCCATATAGCACATGCAGATGAGAAAGGATGGAGTTATCATATTTTTTTTTGTCGTGTCAGGAGAGACTTGAGAAACTGCAAGTCGCTTCTGGCGTGAGAGAATTGGCCATCTGCAAGGACATTGCCCAGGGGATGCCCTTGATGATTTGATGTTTTTGTCATCCTTGTGGGAGGCTTCTCTCATGCCCCACAGGAGGAGCTGGAGCTGGTAGAAGGAGCTCATCCGCCTCTCCCCGGATTCGAACCTGTGACCTGTCAGTCTTCAGTCCTGCCGGCACAGGGGTTTAACCCACTGCACCACCGGGGGCTCCTGGAGTTATCATGAGGCAGGGGGAGTTGGCAATGTGGTTTTGTGGACCCTATTCTGTGCCCTCGAAACCAATTTGCTGCCTTCAGATCTCATGGAGGTCACTGGATGTATCTACACATTAGGATTAATGCAGTTTTACACCACTTCAACTACCATGGCTCAATGGTATGAAATGACTATAGGCATTGCATTGTCAAAGGCTTTCATGGCCAGAATCACTGGGTTTTTGTAGATTTTTCGGGCTGTATGGCCATGCTCTAGAAGCATTCTCTCCTGATGTTTCGCCTGTATCTGCGGCAAGCATCCTCAGAGGTTGTGAGGATGCTTGCCACAGATGCAAGTGAAACATCAGGAGAGAATGCTTCTAGAACATGGCCATACAGCCTGAAAAACCTACAACAGCTTAACCATAGGCATGTCTCCACATTTATATTGATCCAACACGTAGCCATCATAGTTAACCAGGGCTATAGCAGGGGAAGAATCACACCCACTGGCCCTAAACTCTGCGTCTTCACTGGAAAGTGTCTGTCCACATAGTTCTCCTACTGACATAACCTTTGCTCAGGCTATACGTAGACCTGGAGGTGTCCCTAACAGTTGCAGAATGCATCAGGGTTGCCAAACAGACAATATGCTACTGCTTCCATTACTGAACAATATATTCTGCCAGGTAGGAACTAAAGGTAGGAACTAAAGGAACTAAAAAGCCAGATAATTGTCATTCAACATTCTCCATGACCTGCTACTTTCTAACTTGGCTCATTCCTCTATTTAAAAAGAACCTGAAAGTTGCAAATAACTCCTTAGTTCTAAATAATTCCTCTTCTACTAGTGAAGATACACTATGTTGCAGTATGATTGTATCCATGTGTGCATCTACACTGTAGAATTAACACAGTTTGACAGCACTTCAATTACTATGGTTCAATGCTATGGAATCCTATAGTTTGCAGTTTGGTGAGGCACCAACACAAAAACAACAGCTCCCATAATTCCATAGTATTGAGCCATGACAATTAAAGTGGTGTCAAACTGCATTAATTCTACAGTGCACCTTATGTGAAGACTAACATCACACCTTTGGTGGTCTAGCAGGAACTGTTTAATGTATTGTCAGAGGCTTTCGTGGCCAGAATCACTGGGTTGTTGTGAGTTTTTTGGGCTGTCTAGCCATGTTCCAGAAGTATTATCTCCTGACGTATATCTGTGGAATGTCCAGGGTGGGAGAAATGACTCTTGTTTGTTAGACAACAATCAGGGACAGTTAATCACCTCTCAACAAAGGATTCCCCCAGGCAGTAAGAAGCCAGACCTTGAAACTACTAGACCATTAAATGTTAATTAAGGTTGTCAGTCGAAACATTCACACCTACCTGTAGCAGACAAGGGTTCTTTCTCCCACCCTGGACATTCCACAGATATATAAACTCAATTTTCCTAGTTTCCAACAGACCTCACAACCTCTGAGGTTGCTCGCCATAGATGCAGATGAAATGTCAGGAGAGAATGCTTCTGGAACATGGCCATACAGCCCGAAAAACTCACAACAGCCGAGGAAGTTTGGTTTTCCAGTTCTGGGGAAATACTTCACTAAAGAATGGGACATGAATGCCACACTGTTGTAATGCTGGCGTGTGCTTTATCTTGTGTTACTGTTTCAAGATATATTTTGGAGAGTAATTTTCTGACTTTTAGGTCTGATATATATATATATATATATATATATATATATATATATATATAATGACAACCCTTTGCAGCCAAAACAGGAATTGAGCTTTATCTAGGCTTAATCAAATGAAAGGAATTGTTTGAATGCATTATAAAACCAAGTAAAAAAAGCTATAATTATCTATGCATCTTAACAAGCAGAAAAGCTCAGATATGTGCCTATCGGAGTATCACTTCTTAAAAGGACAAGGTCTCTGAAGGTAATGCATCCCTGTGCAAATTAGCAGTGTACATGCAATAAGTAAATGGATTTTTATTTTTAAAAAAAATAAATAAAAGAAAGCTAATGGATGTACAAGGAGGAATATACATGGAGGTTAGGAACTTTGCATCAAACAAAGCCATTCCTGTGCCATACGCTAGATGTACCCTAGACACATCTGCCCAATTTATGTCACAATAAAGCAGCATATTTTATGTTGCAAGACATTATTTGCACAGATTGAAATACTATTCCATCTGCTGTATGTTTTATTTTTTTCTGTATCATTTGCTTTTGTTCCTTTGCAGTAAAATCATATTTCTCAACGCTGAAGTGTTCTTGTTGATGAGGAGTGAAGTGCGGGACAATAGACAGGAATCCATTATCAGACAAATGCAGTAGAGGGAGATTTCTTTCTCTCTTTTTAAAAAAGTCATCATAAGGGAATGCTGCCTTTTCCCTCATCTTTAAGCTGGCTAATTCACATGCTTATACAAACAAGACTCGGGTGTTGTTTTCGGGTATATTAGGCTCGAAGTGTATTGCTTTGTCAAGTGTCTTAGATATTTCCAGTTTTTGTTTGACAATGTCTTTAGAGCTCAAGCTGCAATGAGCCGATGATTGGAGAGCGTTCGCTCTGCCAAAAGTAAAAACTTCCAAGGTACATGCAATAGTCTTGTTTCCCAGCGTCCTAAGGGACCAAAACATATTGTTCCTAAACCTCTCGGGAAACCTATCTTGTCTTCTTTGAGGAGCTTTGACAAAGATACTGCCATGGATGTTTTGGACAGCAATGCTAGAATGCCCAAAGTAGGAAGGAGACTAGTTCAGAACTTCAAACAGATATTGGCAGAAAACCCATTGGTTAAACCCAGCAACAGAAGAGGCATTGAATCAATTGTGGGTTTGGTGACGAATCAATCGGTAGTTAAATCCTATTGATTCAATAGCCTTGCTTTGTTGTTATTGTGTGCCTTCTCCTTATGGCAACCCTAAGGAGAACCTATTGCTAGGTTTTGTTTTTGACAAGATTAGTTCAGAGGAGACTTTTTTACTTCTTCTAAGGATGAGAGAGTGTAACTTATACAAGGTCACTGAGTGAGTTGCCATGACTAAACAGGGGTTCAAACCCTAGTCTCCAGAGTCATCATTCAACTCAAACTACGACATGCTGCTCTGCTTGAGGCAGGTCTAACAATAGGATTTAGGCCGCCATGTGTTAGGCATGGAAAAATTCCTTTGTTTTTAATCAGGAGACCCAAGGTGTATCTTGACAGGGCAGAAATGGCTATACTGATCCAGCTTGGGAGCAGGATGGAGACTACATTTCATGCCATGAACCACCTGGCTGCACAGGAAAGAGGTGCTGGAACTGATTCAGCACTGCTCATTGATTATCCTTACCATGCTCACCTCGATATTCCATTTGCAGTGCCCAATGGACATAAAGATAATGGTACTTGCTATACGCCTGTGAAATGTGGACTGTCGACAGACATCACACTCAACTCCTGGAACGATTCCATCAGCATTGCCTCTGAAAAATCCTGCAAATATCTTGGGAAGACAGGCAGACAAATGTCAGCGTGCTGGAAGAAGCAAAGACCACTAGCACTGAAGTGATGTGCCAATGCCATCAACTCCACTGGACTGGCCACATTGTCCGAATGCCCAATCGCCATCTCCCAAAGCAGTTACTATATTCTCAACTCAAGAATGGAAAATGGAATGTTGGTGGACAGGAAAAGAGATTTAAATATAGGCTTAAAGCTAATCTTAAAAATGGTGTCATAGACATCAAGAACTGGGAAGCCCTGGGCTTTGAGTGCTGTAACTGGAGGTCGGCTGTGACCAGCAGTGCTGCAGAATTAGAAGAGGCATGAATGGAGGGTGAAAGGGAGAAACATGCCAAGAGGAAGATGCATCAAGCCAACCCTGAATGGGTCCGCCTTCCACCTTGAAACCAGTCCTCACTGCGGGAGAACATGCAGATCAAGAATAGGACTCCACAGTCACCTACAGGCCCACCATCAAGACACTACACTTGAGGACCATCATCCTCAAGCTATGAGGGATTGCCTAAGTAAGTATGTAAGTACCTGGAGTGACAATATCCAGGGCGACAAAGTGATGGTGAAGGAGAGAGAGGAGGAATGGCTCCTCCCTCCCTTCTCAGATCACCTCTGTTAGCTGTTAGGAATTGTGGGAGTTGAAGTCCAAAACACTTGGAGGGCCAAAGTTTGCCCATGCCTGATTTAACCCATTGTGCCACTGGGGGCTCCTATAAATCAAGCTATCAACGTCAAATTCCTTAGCATGGAGACATGATAGTTAAAGTGGTATCCAACTGCTACAACTCTGTAGTTTGTATATACAGTAGAATCTTGCTTATCCAACATAAATGAGCCAGCAGAATGTTGGATAAGCAAAAATGTTGGATAATAAGGAGGGATTAAGGAAAAGCCTATTAAACATCAAATTATGGTATGATTTTACAAATTAAGCACCAAAACATCATGTTTTACAACATATCGACAGAAAAAGCAATTCAATACATGGTAACGTTATGTACAAGGGTTAATTGAAAAGTATTGCCTCCATCTTCATTACTTGGGATTGGATGGGAATATTTTAATAAATCAAACGCAGAAGTAATCCTTAGAATGAGCTCTTTAACTACCATTATTCACTTTTCCACATAATCACCAGACAACTGGATACATTTCTGCCAGTGATGAGCAAGTTTTCTGAAGCCGTCACAGAAGAAGTTGACACTCTGTTTCCACAACCAGCGCCTCACAGTTCTCTCAACGTCTTCATCCGAAGCATAATGATGTCCCTGCAGATCTTCTTTCATTATCAGGAATAGATGGAAGCCAGACGGTGCTAAATCTGGACTGCATGGAGGATGTCGGAAGGTGGTGAGATCCAGTCTCTGAAGTTTCTAGTCTGTGCGCTTTCATTTCAGGCATCAGCATCCTGGGAACCCATCGTGCACGGATCTTCCGATAGCCAAGCAAAGCAATAATGTGACCCACACGCGCTTGTGAAATTCCGATTTTGCTTGGAATTTATCTCTGAGTGATAGATGATTGTCCTGAATCAATCTGTCAACCTTTTTTTATTAATTAGAATTTTATTAATTTTTATATAGATTACAATGAAAGAGTGAGAATAATAAAGTATAGGAAAGTGAGGAAATGAAGAAAAAGAAAAAAGAAAAAAGTATGCTAAAATCCCAAATAGCCCCTCAAAAAAACCTACAAAAAAACACAAAAAAACACAAAGAAAGAAAAAAGAAAAACAAACAAAAAATGACTTCCATTCCATCTTCTTGGATCATATCTTCTTATTATTCAAAAATATAAAATAAGTTCAAAAAGAAATTGTCTCTCTTGTTTCTTATTTTCCCAAATTGTCCAGATATTCATGGAGATTATCCCAGTTCGTTCTTCTTAGTATCATACCTGTATTTTTCTTCAACAAAAAAGTCAATTCATCCATGTCCTTTATTTCTCTGATTTTTTCCACCCATTCCTGTCAACCTTTTGCTTGTCACAGGACATCCAACTCTTTGTCATGCAAGTCAGATGTTCCCACTTCAACATCTTTAAACTTACTTGCCCAACAACGCACAGTACTCACATCAACACAATCACCATAAACAGCTTGCATTCTCTGATTAAACTTCTTTGGGGTGACACCTTCTGCTGTCAAGAATTCAATAACTTTACGTTGCTTAAGTCACATTGACCGACAGTCTGTGCAGGGTTCCATACTTCACACTTTAACAACACAACTTTTCATTGCTAAGGCTTTCTGCCAAAATGGAACTGTAGAGGAGAGTCTACTGAACAAGCCAGTACCTGCTGCATACCAGTACTGCCATCTGTTGAGGAGTTATGAAAGTGGAGACATTACTTTTCATTCAAACTTTGTCGTAATTACTGTATTTATTAATTTAGTACCAAAACATCGCAATGTATTGAAACAGCTGTGGATCCGGATGGGAAGCAGATAATACAGAACATTGGATGAGCAAAGGTTGG
The DNA here is from genome assembly GCF_037176765.1 of Anolis sagrei. NCBI lineage: Eukaryota > Metazoa > Chordata > Lepidosauria > Squamata > Anolidae > Anolis > Anolis sagrei. The sequence goes on from NC_090023.1 coordinate 258,244,200, forward strand.
ATAAGAAAGACTCTACTGAACCTATCTTTCATTTTGCCTCAGGAAGCAAAATGTCTTGGACGATGCTGGATTTTCTATGTTTATATTCTTTAACACACCTGGGAATGATATTACAATGTTTTTGGCACTGATCTTGATCACCTATGCAAATGCGTCATGATATATTTGCTAGGCCTGGGTAACAACGCAAAAATTTGTTTCTAAAATCGATTTGTAATTGGGGTTTTTTTTTGTTTCGATATTTAAAATAATTACAAAACTTTCCCAAAAAAAGTTTCGGTATTTACGAAATTTCGTAAATATTTACAAAACATTTTGTAAAGATGGCGCCCTTTTTTTTTCCCAATATTTTTTAAATATTTTTTAAATTTAATTATTAATTTAGTAGAATAGGGATTAATTATTATTAATTATTATTAAGGAGGGAAGGCAGGCACTCACTCTGGCGGGCCCTCTCGCTCGCCGCTCGCTCGCCCCTCTCGCTCGCCCCTCTCGCTCGCTGCTCGCTCACCCGCCCCTCTCGCTCGCCGCTCGCTTGCCCGCCCCTCTCAGAAGATAGAGAGAGAAAGTGAGAGACAATAGGACAGAGCGAGAGAGAGATGGCAGAGAAAGTGAGAGGTGTGTGTGAGAGAGATGACAGGTCATCTCTCGCCCGCCCCTGTCGCTCGCCGCTCGCTCGCCCGCCCCTCTCAGAAGATAGAGAGAGAAAGTGAGAGACCACCCCTCTCGCTTGCCGCTCGCTCGCCCGCCCCTCTCAGAAGATAGAGAAAGTGAGAGACCACCCCTCTCGCTCGCCACTCGCTCGCCCCTCTCAGCAAGCATCGGCAGGCGACCATCTTAAGTATTTCCGAAATGGACGGAAATACAAAATTTTTTGGCGCCTGCCGTTTCAATATTTAAAAACACTTCCAGGTTAAAAAAAATGTTTTGTAATCGTTTCGTAATTCAAAAAATAACGAATTTTTAACGAATTAACGAATTAACGAAACGAATTGCCCAGCCCTAATATTTGCCTTCATTTACCTTTACCATGTGCCTTGTAAAATAAGTTAGTTCTCAAATTCTTTGTGTGCACGTGCGCGCACAGTGCAAGAAAAGACATTTTAAAATGAAATAATGCTCTAAGCAGCATTAAAAAGAGTGTAATTTGAGGAGCTAATGGGATTGCCACTGCAGCTCAAACCCATCATAGGGAAGTTTGATCCTAAAAAGAGCAAAATAATATCATTAACAGAAATTAAAGTTAAAGTCACCGTGAACTATGGACTTGAAAGACCTGCAAGAAAATGAAAAGCCATTGTCTGTGGTAAAGCCAAGGGGTCACATAGTCACCGACCAGCCCAAAGCTGCACCAATTGCCTGAAACGTGCAGTGCTTCAAAATCCAATTAACTGTTTCAAGGAGAAAGTCCTCACTTTTCTCTTTCATCAGGAAGGGGAAATTCGCAATCATATATTCCAATGAAAGTTAAGTTGTTTTTGATCTGATAATTGTCAGATGCATTTATCTTAATTTGTAAGGTTTCAAATGCTGCGGCTCCAAACGGCCGAGATATAACACAAGTGCTGGGGAAAAAATGGCTGGAATTCAAATTAACCAATAAATATATTTTAATATATATCAGCAGGACTCTAGAGGATTCCATTAATGTTGAAAAATAGAAAGGATTTAGGTTAATTTGGTAAGAAGGCAGGTCAGAACGTTTACAACAGTGGCCCAGAATTGTATAGAGATGCAAAATTTTTCAAGAGAGCAGAATATTTTTTTTTTCAAAAACGCTGACTCTAGCTGTCACAGCCCTGCCTTGGTTAAATCCAGTAGAGAGATATGCGGACTTTCTAATTTGCTTTCCCTCTATTTTAATAATAGCTGTGCATAAGTAATTTATGAAAGGCCAACCAGGCAGTGGGAAACAGAAAATTAAACTCATTTTATCGGAAAGCAGGTGGATTTCTATATATCATTAGCATGCATTGAATTCTCACAATGTTATTTCTCATACTGATGGAATGTAACCAAATAATATATGAGTTTTTTGCTTATGCACAAGTGAATTTTTTAGATAAAAGTGCCGGCCCCAATGGCAATTTTCTGCAGAACGAAAACTAATTCTGCGAAGCTCCTTATTACTAGGAAGACTCATTTAGCTTGCATTAGAGACTGACATAAGTGACTTTCGGATTTTGCTAACAGATGAGATGAGATGGGGCCACAAGCTGTAATGTCATTAGAGAATGTCGCCGCAGCCAGAGAAGAGTTTTGTGACACTTAAGGAGACTGTCCCAAGTAAATTGTTTTCCATATTTTGACATGCTTTGGATGATTCCTTTTTTTTTTATTTGCCTGATGAGAAATTATTGTTTAAAAAGGACTTTTCCTACCTTCCAATCTTATTCTGCTCCTAACTTTTTTAAAAGCCTCATATGCGAGCTAAATCTTCCAAGGCATTTTTGCCTTGAAAACCTTGCCTCCCGGATCTGTTTTTGCTGAGAGAGGTTAACTATCTGGATTTTTAAAAATCCACTTTATGGAGTGCCTGATCTAATAGAGAGAAAAAACCAATGTCTTTTCTTGTCTTGTACAATATTAAATATTAGCAAATTTATTACCTTTTATATATATAAATAAAAATGTAATGTTCGTTTGTGGGATTAACATAACTCAAAAACCACTGGACGAATTGCCACCAAATTTGGCCACAAGACAGCTACTAACCCAAGGAGTGACCATCACTCAAAAAAAATGGATTTTGCCATTTGGGAGTTGTAGTTGCTGGGATTTATAGTTTACTTACAATCAAAGAGCATTCTGAACTCCACCGATGAAGGAATTGAACCAAACGTGGCACACAGGACTGCCATGACCAACTGAAAACACTAGAAGGGTTCGGTGGGCATTGACCTTGAGTTTGGGAGTTGTAGTTCACCTACATCCAGAGAGCACTGTGGACTCAAACAATGATGGATATGGATCAAACTTGGCACGAATATTCCATATTCCCAAATATTAACACAGATGGAGTTTGGGGAAAATACATCTTGACATTTGGGAGTTGTAGTTATTGGGATTTATAGTTCACCTACAATCAAAGAGCATTCTGAACCCCACCAACGACAGAACTGGGGCAAACTTCCCACACAGAACCCCCATGATCATCATAAAATACTTAAGGCCATCCAGTCCAACTCCCTTCACCAGGGCAAGAAAATGTAATCAAAGATCTATCCAGCCATAGATTAGATTAGATTAGATAGATAGATAGATAGATAGATAGATATGATTCACACATGCACAGATATAGTATCATACATTTGAAAGGGACCCCTGAAGAAGGACAATTATATGTTGCATGTTCCAGGGTGGGTAAACCAGACACTCTCCACATCAACACTGACAAAGAAACAGCAAGAGATTCTGTTACCCACAAGCATAAAGAAATTACATATATGACTTTATTTTCCAGATCACCAGACTGGGCCACAGCAACATGTGGCATGGGATGGCTAGTAATAATAATAATAAAACTCAGGGCAGTTTTCAAGCAACTACAGCAAAACATACAGAGTCACAACACGAACAAAAAATAACAGTAACAGCAACATAACCATGGAATTACCCAAAAACACATAAATATTAAAAGAAAAAATCTATGTCTATTTTTAGGGCATGAAAAAGGAATGGGTCAGGACAATTAAAGAGGCTGGGTCAAGACTGGTACAAATTGAAATAAGATGGGACCGGCATTTAGGTACAGTACTGTAGTAGGTAAGCAACAAAAGTGGGGATGGGCTATTTCCAGGGGCCTGTTAGGAAAATGACCAAGGTAATATATAGGGGCAAGGTTGTGTCCAGAGAGTGTCTGGGCCGAGCTAGCACTGGTCACTCTCAAAGATTTGTTGTAACCATCAAGTCTTCAAACTCTTGTGAAAAGAGGGTGAAGCAGGCAGGAGGGTCTTCTAATGGTGCTGCAGTTTGTTTTTTGATATCAGTACCGTACATAGTCAAGTATAAGCCGACCTGAATATAAGCTGAGGAGCAAGCAATCAGAACAAATGCAATTAAGGCCAGGATCGAAAAACCAGCTGATTACTCAAAAATGCAGATAGTCCAAGGAAGCTGATGTAACCATTGATCATATCTTCAACTGCTGCAAGAAAATCGCACAGACGGACTACAAACAGAGACACAACTGTATTGCCGAAGGCGTTCATGGCTGCAATCACTAGGTTCTTGTGGGTTTTTTCAGGCTATAGGGCCATGTTGTAGAGGTATTTCTCCTGACGTTTCGCCTGTATCTATGGCAAGCATACTCAGAGGTAGTGAGGTCTGTTGGAAATAGGACAATGGGTTTATATATCTGTGGAATGGCTGGGGTGGGGCAAAGAGCTCTTCTCTGCTAGAGCTAGGTGTGAATGTTTCAGCTGACCACCTTCATTAGCATCTGAAGGCCTGCCTGAGCCTGGGAAAACCTTTTGTTGACTGCACATCCCAAGGGTCTGAATGATACCATCTCATATCAGTGTTTCTTATAAATCAGAGTACATAGCCCTTTAACATTTTCTTGGCTTGATCTACCTGGTTGGAGCCCCTTTAACTGGGTTACTTTATAAACTAGTTTCTACCTGATGACCTTTGTGCTTGCTAGAGAATCAAACTGCTGCAGAGCACAGCTTCTGAGTTCTTGTAAGTAACCTATGCCTGTTTATTTGTCCTTTGTTGTCATGTGAGTAATACATACAAATGTTTATCCCCCTTTGAGACATACTCTAGCCATCTGTGCATTTTCCCTATAGATCCACTGTCCCATTGTATAAAACGCCTGAGGAGGGATTACTATTGTGAAGAACTTGATGTCTCATATATCCACCTGAGGAAGACTCTAGTCGAAACCGGTCGTGGATGTGGATATCCAAAAATTTTCTAAAGCAAGGGATCCTATGCCCTGGAGAGAAGTTGGTTTTACACCAAGAAAGACTCTTTACATTACGCTTACTCTAAAGCAAGGGATCTTATGCCCTGAAGACAAGTTGTCTTTACACCAAAAGACTCTTTATGTTATGTATGTGTAATCTTTGTAAACAACTGGTTGTTGTTCATTATATACTGGGTTATGCCTATACCATTTAATTTTGTCGTTTGTTGAATATTGTAATATACAAACTGTTAGGCAATATCGATCATTGTCATTTATGTACCACAACTTTTAGTGGATTTGTGTTTTTTGTAAAACCCCTGTGCCGGCAGGACATGTTGCAGGTTCAAATCCAGGGAGAGGCGGATGAGCTCCCTCTATCAGCTCCAGCTCCTCATGCGGGGACATAAGAGAAGCCTCCCACAAGGATGATAAAAACATCAAATCATCTAGGTGTCCCCTGGGCAACATCCTTGCAGATGGCCAATTCTCTCACACCAGAAGCGACTTGCAGTTTCTCAAGTCGCTCCTGACACGACAAAAAAAACAACAACTAGAAAAGACCATAATAAAGTGGGGAGCAGTAGGGGGGAAAAAGAATTGCCATGTTCCAAATGGATAAACTCAATTAAGGAAGCCACAGACTTGAGTTTACAAGACAGAGTGACTTATGGGTCTTTCATTCAGAGAGTGGCCATAAGCCAAAGTTGATGAAAATGCAGCTAGCAACAACCATTTATTCTACATTTATGTTTTATGTAGATATGACTTGTAAGCCACTCTGAGTCTCCTTTGGGGTGAGAAGGGCGGCATATAAATGTCATAAATAAATAAATAAAATACACCTCAGGGGCCTTTCAGGACTGGGATACAGTCTAAATAAATGAATAAATATCAGAAAAACACTGGGATAATGTCCGTATTTTCAAGATGTCTAAAGTCAACCACATTGAGTAAATGCAAATGAGGAAAAGAATAAAGAGGTATCCTGGATTATTACCTCTCCAACTGTAGCCTCTCAGCTATCCACTCCAGTTAAATTTTATTAAACGACAATTGACACATGTCACAGCACATTTATTCCCCAGGCAGCCAAAGAGAGAAAAGAACATGATAGTGCTCATTTCTGTAATAGGCAGATTGGAACAGTCACAGGAATTTGCTTCAAGGCTTCAGCATCTTTTCCTCGATTTTCTTGGGCATCCAAGAACATGAAATACATTCATGGTGTTGGTGATTAACTTCAGTGATCGAAAGCAGTCTGGGATCAAGTTATATAACTGACTGTCTCTTCTATATGGATCTACCCAATTTGAGTCTCATTTAAGAAAGGAAACAGTGGTACAAAGATGATGATGATGATATACTTTATTTATATTCCGCTCTATCTCCCCAAGAGGACTCAGAGTGGATTACAGGGTACATATATGGCAAACATTCAATGCCATTATACAGTTGACAACAAAGACAGATAGCACATAAACAGAGGCAAAGATTTCCTCTTTTTTCATCTTTGGCATCTGAAGGCTATGCTTGACTTGGCCATGGGGAGGTGCTATTGTTTCATTTTTCCATGCTGTTGTCCATGGATGCCTTCCTGATCAAATTGCTGGCATGTTTTCAAGGGCATCTTTTACTTCCCTGTCAAAGCAATACCTATTTACCTACTCACATTGCTGTTTTCAAACTGCTAGGTAAGGCTGATGGCAGGAGCTCACCCTGACCAGAAACTTGAACTGCCAACCTTTTGGTCAGCAAGATCTTCTGTAGCTGGTGGTTTAACCCGCTGTGGTAGCTACGGCCCTCACTCTATGAGATAATTTTCAATTTTTCCATATTCCTATCACTTCTTAAGTGCCTTTTGTTCATTATCTCCTGTTTGATACTGTTTAAGAGGGCCTTGTGTGTGTTAGCCCCAACATTTGAGACTGACGCAGAGATGGAAACCTCAGTTCCTAGGATTGAATTCAGGCTTTCTAATATGCAAACCTGCCCATTAGAAGCCATGGCCTCCTGCCTCAGGACACAAGCAGATGGCAAATCTCTCCAGTTTATGTATTTATTTGAATTTTTATAACATGCCTTCTATCTAAAAATCCTTGACATTTATTTTATTTCTATTCTAATTTTCACCCGACATGTGACTCGAGGTCAGTTCCGCCCTGCCTTACATTTGAGATATTTTATGCAATGTTGTGTCTTTGTTTCTTTCACTCCTTTGATGATATATGTGACTTTTATTTATTTATTTATTTATTTACAGTATTTATATTCCGCCCTTCTCACCCTGCAGGGGACTCAGGGCGGATTACAATGTACTCATATATGGCAAACATTCAATGCCATTTTGACATACAATGTATACAGACATACACAGAGGCTATTTAACTTTTTCTGGCCGCCAGGGGAGCTGTCGCTTTCATCGTCCATCTGTTACACTGATGAAGTACTTCCGCATTCCCCGCATGCTTTTGCTGAAGTGCTTTGCTGGAGTCTTTTTTATGGCCTCGTAAATTAGTTAATTTAGCCTCCCCACACTTTAAGGTGGTACCTAATTTTCCTACTTGACAGATGCAACTGTCTTTCAGGTTGCAAAGGTTAACAACAGGCTACACAATTGGTTGGAAGCCCACTCCAACCCGGGCTGGCTTCGAACTCATGATCTTTTGGTCAGAGTGATCTTAATGCAGCTGACACTCAGCCAGCTGCGCCACAATCCTGGTGCTTTTGTCAACATTTAGAGTGTAAAATCATAGTAAATGTTTGTAAGGCTTAAATACCCTCATGACATTGGTCTTGTCTTATATCAGAAGCTAAGCAGGGTCAGCTCTGGTTAGTGCTTGGATGGGAGACCTCCAAAGAATACCAGGTGCTATAGGCTACATTTCAGACAATGAACCTGGCAAAACTACTCTTGGCCTAAAGAAAATCCAATGAAAACCATGGAGTCACCTTGAAAGCAATTCCACAGTGTGGTGCAATGGGCTAAATCCTTGTGCCGGCACGACTGCTGACCGAAAGATCGGCGGTCCAAATCTGGGGAAAGAGGTGAGATCCTGTCTGTCAGCTCCAGCTTCTATGTGGGGCCATTAGGGAAGCCCCCACAGGATGGTAAAACATCAAAGTGTCCTCTGGGCAATGTCCTTGCAGACAGTTGATATGCTCATACCAGAAGCAACTTGCAATTTCTCAAGTAGCTCCTGACACACAACAAAAGTGTGATTATAATTATTTTTCAAGGCTGCCAACAGGTGGCATTATTGCTTTGCCTAGCTCAGCTTCAAAGGCTGCTTTGGTCAAAGGAACGGCACATTTGTCATCACCAGCCTTTCAAACATGGGTGGGTTTCATACAGCCCTCCAGATGTTGAGGGAACTGTAAATCCCATTGATACTATCCAGCATAGCTGTGGTGAAGAACGTTGCAGTCCAACAACTGGAAGGCTGTCAGAGTCCCAATAGTGGTTGAAAGTCTCACAAGAACTTGCTTCCCAAATGTTTTTATGGGTAAGAAGTGATGTTCCCTAATTACATCCTATAGGTCCAATCCTACAGCTCTGAGGGTGCATCATCTACACTGTAGCATTAATGTAGTTTGACACCACTTTAACTGCTATGCCTCAATGCTATAGGATCCCAGAAGTTGTAGTTTTGCAAGGCCTTCAGCTATCTCTGCCAAAGAGTGCTGGCGCCTCAACAAATGATAAATCCTAGGAAATGACCTGCATTTAAGGATGTATTTCTAATATGCATCCTGATCTGTAGCAGCACATAAATTAACAAAGATGCTGACAGTTAGGGATTCAGTTGCCCATTACTTGCTGCTCATAAGGAAAACAGCCAGGCTTAAATTTTTGTAAGCTATCTCAAGTACCGAGATGCTTCTGTTTTAATAAATTAGCGTCATTATACTTTCAACAGCTGCACTGTTTTCCTTTGTGATTAATTATAGTTTCACCTGATGCCTGCCTGGTAAAGTTGCTACTGCCTTATATTTATTTATTGATAGCCCAGAGTTTTTTGTTCCACAGGGGAAAAAAAAACAATATTTTGTTTTATTCTAAATTCCCCTAGATGAAAATTAAATCAATTATTTTTACCTTTTTCTGGATATGCCCATTCAAAGATAAACTTGTACTCCCTCTGAAAAGAAGATGCGAAATATGTGATTTTCCAGATGTTGTTAAATGGGAACTTCTATCATCCCTCACCATTGACTATACTTGCTAGAAGCCACAGACAACAATATCAGGAAGCCACAAGTATAAAGGTAACATTGGTGGATGTGAATACATGAAGATACACAATTCAAGAGAGATATTGACAAGCTGGAATGTGTCCAGAGGAGGGCGACTAAAATGATCAAGGGTCTGGAGAACAAGCCCTATGAGGAGCGGCTTAAGGAGCTGGGCATGTTTAGCCTGAAGAAGAGAAGGCTGAGAGGAGATATGATAGCCATGTATAAATATGTGAGAGGAAGCCACAGGGAGGAAGGAGCAAGCTTGTTTTCTGCTTCCTTGGAGACTAGGATGTGAAACAATGGCTTCAAACTACAAGAGAGGAGATTCCATCTGAACATGAGGAAGAACTTCCTGACTGTGAGAGCTGTTCAGCAGTGGAACTCTCTGCCCCGGAGTGTGGTGGAGGCTCCTTCTTTGGAAGCTTTTAAACAGGGGCTGGATGGCCATCTGTCAGGGGTGATTTGAATGCAATATTCCTGCTTCTTGGCAGGGGGTTGGACTGGATGGCCCATGAGGTCTCTTCCAACTCTTTGATTCTATGATTCTATGATTCTAAGATAGTGATGGGAATATTATGGTGCTATTAATACTATCGGCTTTAGCTCTTGAGCTCTATTGTCTCTATTTGGCATTAATTCTCTGTTGTCCACCTTTTCTGCTGCTTTTAAAGTATCTCAGTTTCTATTTCTCATCTTGACCTCTATTTGTGTCAACTGGTGCAAACTGAGTTCAAAATGGGAAAAATAGTTTTGGGAGGACAAGTGAGAAAGATAAGACCACATCTCTTTCTACGAACCAGCGCAGCCTCTGACATCAACAGGGGAGGCCCTCCTTTTGGTCCCATGACTGTCTCAAGCATAGTTGGTGGTGACGAGAGAGAGGGCCTTCTCTCTAGTGGCCCCTCGGCTCTAGAATACCATCCCAAAAGAGATTAGATTAGCCCCCAACCTTCAATCCTTCCGTTCCAACATAAAAACATGGATGTTCAGACAGGCCTTTGACCTTGAGTAGGCTGAATGGGGCCATATGAAGCACCTGTGAATTGACAGTGGTTAGTTTTATCTACTGTTGTTTTAAAATTGTATTGTTTTGATTTTATGCTAACATGTGTTGACAGGGGGTTGTTGTTACAATTTTATGTGACTTGTTTTATACATTTGTACCATTTTTACATTTTAAAGGCAAAGGTAAAGGTTTTCCCCTGACGTTAAGTCCAATTGTGTCCAACTCTGGGGGTTGGTGCTCATCTGCATTCCTAAGCCAAAGAGCCAGCATTGTCTGTAGACACCTCAGAGGTTTTGTGGCCAGTATGACTGCATGGAGCACCGTTACCTTCCCGCCAAAGCAGTTCCTATTGATCTACTCACATTTGCATGTTTTCAAACAGCTGGGTTGGCAGAAGCTGGGGCTAACAGCGGGAGCTCATGTTGCTCCCCAGATTCGAACCTGCTACTTCCCAGTGGATGTCAGGTGGTGCCTAGCTTTGTGACCGTATCTCCCTCCATGAACCAGCCCGGGCCCTACAATCTTCTGGGGAGGGCCTTCTGGGGAGGGCCTGCCAGTCTCACAAGCTCGCCTTGTAAGCACAAGGGAGAGAGCTTTTTCCTCTGTGGCCACCCAACTCTGGAACTCATTACCTGGAGAGATTAGGAAAACCCGTACCCTAGAAACCTTTAAAAAGAACCTTAAAACCTGGCTCCTCCTCTGCACCTTTGGTGAATAGATATACAACCTCATACTATTGCTCAGCCTCAACGTTTTTGTCATTGGAGTATACATTTGCGCCCCCCCCCCCCCGCCATGGGAAAACTCAATTCCACAATCCTCATTTTAATGAGCCCCCCCCCCCTCCACAAATAACCTGCTTCACCTTTTATCTCAGCCGTGTTTTTAATCAGTTTTTAAATCAGTTTAATCATTTTCTCGCACATGTAGCCACCCATTGTTACTGTGACTGTGTTTATTGTAATCTTACATTGTTAATGTATTCATATGTTTTATGTAATTATGATGTTGTTGTTTGTTGTATGTGTTTTTGGTTTTATTTTGCTGTAATTTGTTGATTGGGCTTGGCCTCATGTAAGCCGCCCCAAGTCCCTGTTTGGGGAGATGGTGGCAGGGTATAAATAAAGATTATTATTATTTATAATTATATTATTATTCAACCAGAGAAGTCAGCCATAGCAGAGCACCTGATGAACCAGCCTGGACACAGCATATTATTTGAGAACACAGAAATGCTGGACCACACCAACAACCACCATGTCAGATTACACAGAGAAGCCATTGAAATCCACAAGCATGTGGACAGTTTCAACAGAAAGGAAGAGACCATGAAAATGAACAAAATCTGGCTAGCAGTATTAAAAAAAAACTCTAAAATTACAACAGCAAAATAGCAGAGAGGAAACAACCCGGCACATCTTAACACCTCTCAACAAAAGATTTTCCCAGGCTCAGCCAGGCCTTCAAATGCTAATGAAGGTGGTCAGTTGAAACATTCACACCTAGCTCCAGCAGAGAAGAGCTCCTTGCCCCACCCCAGCCATTCCACAGATATATAAACCCATTGTCCTAATTCCAACAGACCTCACTACCTCTGAGGATGCTTGCCATAGATGCAGGCGAAACGCCAGGAGAAATGCCTCTAGAACATGGCCATATAGCCCGAAAACCCCCACAAGAACCTATTATTATTATTATTATTATTATTATTATTATTATACCTAAACAGTATAATTTCTCCAGTGGTGTGGGGCATAGACATCCAGTGATAATGCGGCATGTCTGGCTAAACAAACTAGGTAAATATAATAACTGTAACAATCAACATCTCTTATATAAAAATGGCAAAATCAAGGTTTGCTTTTTGAAATTTTGAAAGGGAATATTTTCAGATTGTGGATGGTTGAAACCAAAGATAAACAATTCAAGGGTATGGAGGCCCAGCTGTATATACCACAATCAATGTATGTATGTGACGCTTTAGAAAGTAGGGAAAACAAAGCCTAAGTCAAAATATGTCCTCTGTCCCAAGGAACTTACACAGTTTAACAATGGGAAGAGAGAGTAAAGGAACAAGCAAAGAAATATTGTGTACCTTTCCATAAATTTTGAAGAATAAACTCTCCACTTGCCTTTTTTGTTTCCCTACTATTTTGTTTTGTTTTTTTTAAAAAAATAAAAAAAATGAAGGGGGGGGGAATTTTTGCTAATATCGTCATCCTGGAAAGCCATAATAGCCTCTGATTTCCAATATTGGGCAAAGCGCAAATATATAAAATATACTTGAAGCTCAGCCATAAGTAGATTATAAACATTTAATATAGAATGTTATCATAATATTCAGAGCACCAAATTGCAGACTTCTGTCACCCACTTTCAAGCATGCTTCTGAAGATCATAGTTAATTCTGCTGATTTATGGTAATGCTGGAGCGCTATCATCTGCAGCATCAGAAACCACTAACAAGCTTAGTATAAGCTTGGACTGAAATGGCTTGAGGTTTAAATTTCTGTAACGATTATAAACTAGAAGGAGTAAAATCCCACTTCAGCAGAAAGAGAGAGAGAGAGAGAGAAGTGGCATGCTACAATTCAGAATTGCATCTCTCTCTCTCTCTCTCTCTTCCTTCTCTCTCCTTCTTTTCATGTTGCCACAGTGTGCGGTGGGGGAGGTGGGAAGACAGCTGAAGTCGGGATGGCGTTTTTATTTGAAACATAAACATAATCCTTTTGTATGATAATTGCACTTCGTAATTAGGAAGCGCAACTTCTGACTGAGGAGACACCGCTAGCCTGGAAAGTATTAAAAAATAATCTGGATGAGTTTGTAATTTTTATTTTAAATTGCATGTTGCGTTCAGAGTCGTAGCTCTGGAGAGGTGGGAGCTACCACGTGTATTCTAGAAGCTTGCCCTTCCTGGCTGATCAAACAGGCCAGAGGGGGGCTGGCAGGGTGGCCGAAGGTGGTGGTCGGTGTCTCCTTGGAACAAGGCAAAGTTCCAACTTGCCTAAAGGAGGAAAGCCATCCCCGAACCCCTCTATAATGTACAGTTATTGGCCAGTGTCCAACCTTATTTATTTATTTAAAAGTTTTGTATACCGACCTTCTCACCTCTTTTGAGAGACTCAGACCAGTTTCCTGTCAGAGTGAGACCCTCCGGTCTGGCACAGCAAACTTGAGGTTTCCAAAACACACAGACTCAATTACCACACAGCATTCTTCTTCGGTTTCAAAATAATAAGCTTTACTGGAAGCATCTATATACAGGCGACTACATGTTGATGAGGAAAGATGGCGACTGACAAAGTACAGGACTAAACACACAGACAAAGAAACATCCTGCCCTTCTGACTTATCTGTCTACCAGCTGGTACACTCCCTATTTTTTCTCAGAGCAAAGGAATTCAGTTATCACAGTTTCAAGGACTTTACTCTCTGGCCTATAACAATAATAATCTACTACACGAATGAACATGACTGAAACCATCTTGAATTACATTATTAACACATTGAAAAACATACATATAACATTTGCAATTATCCTGACAATTCCAACCATAAAATCACATACAGTCAGTAAAACAACATAATTCATATTACAATAACACATTAAAACAGCAAATATATTCAATAACTACAATGGTCAGTCGTCATACTAAAATCGATTATACATCATCTTCCATCCATATCTCAGGGTGTTGGCTCACTCATCGAATGCCTGTCTCCATAACCATGTCTTCCCCTATTTTCTGAATGTCAAGATAGAAGGGGCGGTTCTGATCTCCAGTGGGAGAGAGTTCCAGAGTCGAGGGGCCACCACCGAGAAAGCCCTGTCCCTCATCCCCACCAGACGCGATTGCGAGGCCGGTGGGACCGAGAGCAGGGCCTCTCCAGACGAGCTTAATAATCTTGATGGTTCATAGGGGAGAATACGTTCGGAGAGGTAAACAGGGCCGGAGTTGTTTAGGGCTTTATAGATTAACACCAGCACTTTGAATTGTGCTCGGAAGCTAATTGGCAGCCAGTGGAGCTGGTGTAACAGCGGAGTGGTGTGCTCCCTGTACCCAGCACCCGTTAGTAGTCTGGCTGACGAGCGTTGGACTAGCTGTAGCTTCCGGGCAGTCTTCAGAGGCGTTGCAGTAATCTAAACGGAATGTAACCAAACCTTCCCTTTCTGAGCAAGGTTCTAGAGTAGTAGTTGTCAATCTGTGGGTCCTCGAGTGTTTTGGCCTACAACTCCCAGAAATTCCAGCTACTTTACCAGCTGTTAGGATTTCTGGGAGTTGAAGGCCAAAACATCTGAGGACCCCTGTTCTAGAGCATGTGGTGGCCTCCCAATTCCAAAGATTTCTGGATGAAATGGATTATCTAGATCAATTTCAATCTAGTTTTAGGCCTGGTTTTAGGTTACAGCTCTGGTCACCTTGGTGGATGACCTACTCAGAGAACTAGACAAGGGGAATGTGTCCCTTTTGGTTCTCCTGGATCTCTCACAGGGTTTTGATACCATTGACCATGGTATGCTTCTGGGTTATCTTGCTGGGATGGGACTAGGAGGCACTGTTTTACATTGGCTTCAGTCCTTCCTGGAGGGCTGTAACCAGAAGGTGGTGCTGGGGGACCCCTCTTCGAACCCCTTGCCTTTGAAACTACCTGAGAAATAGAAGCTTGTTGTTGTGTGTCTTCAAGTTTCTGGATTCATGGTGACCCACGGGGTTTTCTGGGGCTGAGAGTGTGTGACTCACACAAGGTCATCTAGTGAGTTTCCATGGCCAAGGGAGAAATTGAGTCCTGGTTATTAACTGTAACAATCAACATCCTCAAGTCCCTTCAGGGAGATAGGGCAGGTTATAAATAAAGTGGTATTATTATTATTATTATTACTATATAACATGGCAAAATCAAGGTTTGCTTTTTGAAATTTTGGGAGTGAATATTTTCAAACGATGGATGGCTGAAGCCAAAGATAAACAATTCATGGATATTGGCTCTCAAGGTTTTTGTAAAGCACATCTACTTCCTTGCATGTATCCCACCTGATGAAGTAACCCTGACTACGAAAGCTTATGTCATAAACATCTTTCTCTCAGTCAGTCTCAAAGGTGTGACAGGATCCCTTTGTACTGGGATTCTTAGATATGCAGGAATACTGTGCTGAATCCATTCATTTTTAATCATTTGCCAGAATTGTGTTCAAGCTTATGTTTCCATAAGTGGACTTATACTGATGGCAATTAGAATCGAGTAATTGTATAACCTCCATATCCGGTATAGAGCTGCTGTCACATTACTTTACAGCAGAGTTGGCAAAGTGCCCAATATGCATCACTATGCAAAACAATTAGATAACGTAGTAAGTCATATAGGAGCCTGGCAATCATCCTTAAATATAAACTTGCTAGGATGAAAACTTTACTGGACATAAAGGGGTACTTACCTTGGAGGAAGCTCCATTAATTAAAAGCCCTCTTACTAAACAATTCCAACTTGCCAACCAGGACTTATTCAGCAAAATATATGGAGCCTGCTGGCCTTGTTTGCATTTAGCTGGCCGTCTTTGCATAAGGATTAACTCCTCTTCTGCAATTATCAGGCTGATGTATTAGAGGCACACTGGAGGTTTTTGGTATGTTCAATTTACATTTGCTGAGAATTTCCAATTTGTTTTCTTTGCACAAATATATTGATGGTTCTGATTTCAAAGACAATCCTATCCTCTGTTATTAAGTCTTGGGATTTCTTCTGAACCCCTTTCAGTTTAAATAAGTCATTTAAAAACTGATTAAGGTCCGATATTTGAGAGGATGTGCAAACCCAGCCTCTGTTTACCCCAATGTGAGCAACTAGCTTTTTTAAAAAAAAAATTAGGTCATTTGTATTGCTATTTTGCATTTTGACTAGATTTAATGAGCGCTTTAAGCAGTTTATACATGCATAGATAGATAGATAGATAGTAGGCTTGGGCGGTTTCGTTCATTAATTTCGTAATTCGTTATTAATTCGTATTTAAATTAGCTTACGATCCAATATTGAGCCATGCAGGACTACTGTGAGGAGTAATTAAAAATCGAAACAATTTTTCCAATTTATTTCGTATTGTTTCGTAATTGTTTCGTAATTGGTTCAAAATTGTTTCGTAATTGTTTCGTAATTGTTTCATAATTATTTCTGTATGTCTGGTGCAAGTTTTATAGTTGTTTGTTTTATCAGTGATAAAAAATACATTATCACACCTACAGTCAACAACAGAGGGAGAGGGAACCTTCAGAAGTTCCCCCTGTCCCATTTGGAGGGCTTTTTAGCATATTGCGCAATCGCGTCTGCCATTAACGAATCAATTCGTAATTTTACAAAATTTCGTATATTTCAAACTTTTTTAAAGGAAAATTTTGGAATTCTTTAAAAAAATGAAACGCAAGCCCCCCCCCCCAAATGAAACGAGTTTAGAACCAAATTTTTCCGTGGTTACCCAGGCCTAATAGATCGATTGTAGGGAAATTTGAAACACCTCTTAATACCAGTCCAGAAAAAAAATTATGTGACCATCTTGCCTTGACACAATTATAACAGCATGATTCCAGTTTAGCAGTAATTGTATCTTAGGGTTTAAATCTCTTGGTCAGAATTCCAAATGTTGCTCTCTAATGAGCAAATCATGCCTAAGTAAGTTAAAAGTACCAGATCCTGTCTATGCTTGGAAGCTAAGTCAGTTTAGTCTTGGTTAGGACTTGAACAGGAGTGTCACGAGCTTAGGTCTAGTTTTCTTGACACATGTCATGTATATATTTCTGTCAGTTCCGTATTTGTGTGCCTGCTCATATATTTGCCTATATACCTATGCATACATATACTGGATGATGGGTATTGTCATACAGATATTTTTTGCTATAGTAGGGGCCTGCAAGGAGATCGTTCACTAGGTAATAATGCCTATCTAGGACTGATACATTTATTATCTAGCTGAGAGCAACTGGTACATTACCAGTACAGTCTCAAAGTTACAGAAATCAGCAATCTGCCACCAAGGGACAGTGTAGGTCTGTTGCTCAGCATGCTGTGCTACTTCGAAAGCCAGATAAAAAAACATGACCGGGTTTGAGAGCAATCACAGAGGTTTATTCACCTGGCCAGATGGATGACAGAACAGCGTAATCGCCAAAAGAACTGACATAACCCATACAGAAAAGGGCAGTACATTTTATACAGTTTGGTAACTATTCAAACCTCAAAATTAAAGCTGTGCCCACCTTTGAGGGTGTGGTCCCCATGGTCTAGAATGGAAAGAATTGGTATTCAGTATTAGTGGACTTTGGAAGCTTGGAAAAATCTCCACACAAAGTGCAAGGCTGGGAAACTGGAAAGTCAATCAAGTAGGTAAACAAAGTCTTTGATGAGACCTGGGAATAGATGGCAATCCATCTCTCAGCAGGGAGTGAAATGGAAGAATCTGTGTTGTTTTTCAAAACAACCACATTGTCCAAAGTCACCAGAGAACTACATAATATCAGTTATGATATTTGATAACCTTGGGTCTAATGCAGTGGTTCTCAACCTGTGGGTCCCCAGATGTTTTGGCCTACAACTCCCAGAAATCCCAGCCAGTTTACCAGCTGTTGGGATTTCTGGGAGTTGAAGGCCAAAACATCTGGGGGGACCCACAGGTTGAGAACCACTGGTCTAATGGATCTTGTGCCGGTCTGTTGTACAGCAGGGACTCAGTTGTAGAAAATGAACGGTAACATATTGGAGCTGGCAATTTGATTACGCAAAGTTTTGAAATGGTGAAGAAGTTAGGAAAAAGGAAAGAGACACCTAGAAGACCCAGCAGTTTTGTTAATTAAAGAAATTTATTATATTGTATATGTGTGTGTGTAGTTATTTCTTGGGGCAATAGAATTAAGGGGATTTTATCTTTTTTATTTCTCTTGAAGCTGAGAGGGTGGGTCTCAGGAGGTGGGAGAAAGGTCAACCTTGAAGTGTTGGAGGAAGAAAAAAGGGAGGAAGAAAAAAGAGGAAGAGAACATTGTTATAATGTTGTTTTAATGCTGTTTTAAATTGATGTCATGCATTTTAATATGCTATGTTTTTTAACTTTGTTGATTGGGCTTGTCCCTATGTAAGCCACCCTGAGTCCCTTTGGGAAGATGGAGGCGGGGTATAAAAATAAAATTATTATTATTATTATTATTATTATTATTATTATTATTATTATTATATCGAGGCAGAAAATCCCACAATATCTGCTTTGAACTGGGTTATCTTTGTCCACATTCAGATAATGTAGGATTATCTGCCTTGATATTCTGGCATATAGGGCTGTGTCGAAGGGCCCCTAGTAAGCCTGTAATTGACAATCAGGTGTGGTAGTGTCACGTTGCCAGGGCTCTACCTTATTTAGGTAGAGATTAACCAAACTCCCAGTTTTATCAAACAGTTTAATTAAAACAGCACTTACTTGCTGGCTGTTTATATAGTCCAAAATATAAAACACAAAGATAGCACACAGCTACAGAATAAACAAAAACTGATAGCAAAAATAGCTTCATTGTCAAAAGGGTCCAGTCCAATGGTCAAATGCCGAGAGTTCAATAAACAAAGTCCAGGGATCAAGAGTCTATACCGTAGTCAAAAGCCAGTCCAAAGGTTCAAGGTTCCAGGATTCCAAGATTACAGGAGATAGGTCAGGACACCGAAAAATCCAACAGACTTGGGGGGGAAACCAGCAACATCCACCACCAAAATGCAACAGATACTTTTCTCCCAAAAATCAGCCTCAAGTTTAGCTCTATAAATCCAGTAACACCCAGCTGCAACCCATCTCCTGCACACCTCCACTCTTAATTGCTTTCACCCATGAACTCCCACTTACAGATTACCAAACCCTCTAGAACTAATACTCACATTAACCCTTCCATCACCAACCACCATCAACTGCAGAACATATGACAGGTAGACTGTATTTCAGAAGAAACTAGCATAAACACTTCTGAGTCTTCCTCACCTAATAAAGTGGAGCCCCCAGTGGCGCAATGGGTTAAACCCTTGTGCTGGCAGGACTGAAGACCGACAGGTCACAGTTTCGAATCCGGGAACAGCTCACTCTATCAGCTCTGGCTCCCCATGTGGGGACATGAGAGAAGCCTCCCACAAAGATGATAAAACATCAAAACATCCTGGTATCCCCTGGGCAATGTCCTTGCAGACGGCCAATTCTCTCACACCAGAAGCGATTTGCAGTTTCTCAAGTCACTCCTGACACGGAAAAAAACCCCTCTAATAAAGCACTATTGCTTTAGTAATGACTTGAAGGTACAAACATACATAATTTTTCTTTGTCCTGAGCCAGAGAAGACTCCAACTGTAGGTCTCATTTGGTGTAACTTCTGCAACAAAAAGTGATTCCTTGAGAATAAAACATCTTATCCTTGTGCATGTGGATTAAGTAAAGGCATGACCTGGGAGCAAGGCGCATGCCAAGTAGCTCTACTTGATATCCCATATCCCATGATTGATATTTACACATATTGTTGAACATACAGTTGGTCTAAAGATGTTAAGTTCGAACCAGCTGGAAACACCCAGATTGTTTTCCATCTGCTTGTATGTCTCTCTCACACACATCGGCATGCTTCTTTAAGTTTCTGAGAAGCTCTTGAGACAGGAATCTCACAGAGTATGTTTCCTAAAAAGATTAGAAACCAGAACCCTCGTTAGCTTTTGTTTGGCAGTTTTGCTGAGGGTGTTCTCCCAAGAGCATGCCAGCAAAGAATGATCAGCACTGAAAACCTTGACGACTCCGTAAAAGCCTTATTTTCATTTAAAAAAAATATGACAGCAAGAATTAGTACTGGCTCTTCTGTTTCAATAATAGCAAAGATGTTGAAATGACAACAAACACCATTCCATTTGCATGTACATTTCTGGAGACAAAAATTGTCATTACTAATTTGGGTGGAACGCTTTATCATCTGCCCTCCAAACAAACAAAATCAGTCTAAGCTGTTTTTAGCCGTCAGCTGCAAATCAACATGAGAAACTTATAGACAGTCTTTCTGACACTCATCAGAAAATATCCTGTTATGTTCTTTAAGCTGAAGATTTTGGGGGTTTGGCATTTTTTTAAAAAAACACAACAAAACAAATAAACACTTCCACTTTTTAAGAGTATAATAAAACCACGTGATTTCGAATAACAAATACATATGGAAGGGTAAAACATTATGTGTTTTATTACAATATAACTAGGGTAGAAATTGGCCTCATGTATAAGTCAGTAGTATGTTCTGAAGCTATAACTATGGATTTCAATATGACCCATGAATATATTGAGTGTCATTCAGCAGAGAGGGAAAACTCCTGGAATACTTTCATTTTATCACCTTGGCATTAAAAAAGGCCTTTGGTCACTCTGTTCAGGGAAGGGGATGGTTCCTTTATTCGATAAGAGTTAAGATACAGAACTTTACACTGACATGTTGATAAGTAAAGATAAAGGTTTCCTCTGACATTAAGTCTAGTAGTGTCCATCACTGGGGAGTGGTGCTCATCTCAGCCAGCTCACAGCAGCCGTTCCCAATAACGACACAGGACTCCGATCCGTAATCAATTAGAAACCTTTACTGCTGGATGTTCAGACACAAAGAAAGCCGGGATTGACCAGCAGCTGCTGGTCATCTCTTTTATACCCTCCCCCACATATGAAAACCTTTTTTCCCGCCAAGCTGAAAGTCCCGCGCAACGCTCCCGCCAAATGCCAACTGCTTTCCCCCGAGGTCACCAGCTGCACAGTCCTTATCAGAGTCCTAGGTCAGAACCCTGGTTTTTAGTGCCAAAATCGAAGGCCTGGAAACCGGTTCCTGACACATCTCCATTTCTAAGCCGAAAAGCCAATGTTGTCCATAGACCCCTTCAAGTTCATGTGGCCAGCATGACTGCATGGAGCACCGTTACCTTCCTGTATAAACTGTACCTATTGATCTACTCACATTTACATGTTTTCAAACTGCTAGGTTGGTAGAAGCTGAGCCTAACAGTGGGAACCCACCCCATGCCCTAGATTCGAACTGTCAACCTTTCGGTCAGCAAGTTTAGCAGCTCAACTGTTTAACCTGCTATGCCACCAGGGGACCCTTTCGACATATGGATAAGTCAACCCAAAATTTGAGGTTGATTTTTTTTTACTTTCTTTAGCAATTGTTCTAAGTCTTTGCGATTTTCTGCTAGTAATACGGTGTCATCCGTACATCTTAAATCGTTGATGTTTCTTTCTCCAATTTTCACATCTTATTCCACCAAATCTAATCCTGCCATTTGTTAAAGTTACATAGATAAGATGATAAAAGGCCTGACCCACTTGTCAATTAGAAAGTGTTCAATTTCTCTGTATTCCAGCATATGGTATATTCTTGTCCTGAGTACAGGTTACTAATTGAGAGAATCAAATATTGTGGGACAACAACTTCTTTAATAGCAATCCATAGTTTTCCCTAATCTATACAATCAAAAGCTTTGCTAAAATTATAAAGTACAAGGCTGATTTTCTTCTGAAATCCTTTGGTGCACTTCATCATCCAACATGTGTTTGCTATGTGATCCCTAGAGCCTTTACCTTTCCTGAATTCAGCTGGCATCTCTCCCTTCATATAAGATGAAAGTCTTTGTTTTAGAATTTTGAGCATCATTTTGCTTGCATAAGACATTAATGAAATAGCTCCATGTTTACTTTAATTTTAGGTATCTACCTTTTCACAGATTGGAATGTATATTAAGTGTTTCAAATCAATGGGTCATTGATTTATTTTCCATATTTATTGAGACATTTTAGTTAGAACTAGAACACATTTTAGTGTAGATTGTATGTCTAAAGCGGTTGCATTTGTATGTCCTCTGTTCTTGGTGTCTCCCGAGTGCTTCACTTTCCAAAATTGTAAGTTTAACCTTCAATTGTTCTTCCTTGAATGAATCTGCATCTTTTCATCTCTTCTATGTAGTTCTTCAATGTGTTGTTTTCATCATTTTAAAATTTCTGTTTGGAGATGCACACACACACACACAACAATACAATGAATTGTATATAGCTTGAGTATCCCTTCTCTGAAATGCTTGTGATTTGGATTTTGCTTGAAATGCTTGAAATGTTTTGGATTCCACCTCCCCCTTCCATTTTTTAAAAATAGTGTACCTGTATTTGCAGAATGCAGCCAGGAAATCAGGAGACACTTACTTCTTGGGAGGAGAGCAATGACCAATCTCAATAAAATAGTGAAGAGTAGAGAAGAGACATCACACTGGCAATGAAGATCCGCACAGTTAAAGCAATGGTATTCCCCATAGTCACCTACGGATATGAGAGCTGGACCATGGGGAAGGCTGAGTGAAGGAAGATATATGCTTTTGAACTGTGGTGTTGGAGGAAAATTCTGAGAGTGCCTTGGACCACCAGAAGATCCAACCAGTCCATAATTCATGAAATAAAGCCTGACTGCTCATTGGAGGGAAGGATAGTAAATGTAAAGATGAGGTACTTTGGCCACATAATGAGAAGAAAGGAAAGCTTAGAGAAGTCAATGATGCTTAGGAAAAAGGAAGAGGGGCCTATCAAGGGCAAGATGGATGAATGGAATCTTTGAGGTGACTAGGTTGACCTTGAAGGAGCTGGGAGTGGAGATGGGCGACAGGGAGCTCTGGTGTGGGCTGGTCCATGAGGTCACAAAGAGTCGGAAACGACTGAACGAATGAACAACAAAATTTGCATATACATACATAAAGAGCTATCTTGGAGATAAGACCTCTGTATAAACAAAAAAAAATCATTTATGTTCCATATGCAACTTATGCACATAGCCTGAAACTATTTTTACAATATTTTTATATTGTTTGAAATAACTATTGTGTACGTTAAACCACGAGAGAGCAAAGATGTCACTATCTCAGACACCCATATGAAGAAGTTTGAATTTTGCGGTACTATATTTCCAGTTTCAGAATTCTGGATAAGGGATGCTCAAACTGTATTAAATTTGACATGTTGCAGTGTTTCAATTGTGGTGCAGCTGGCTGAGTGTCAGCTGCATTAAGATCACTCTGAGCAAAAGGTCATGAGTTCGAAGCCAGCCCAGGTTGGAGTGGGTTTCCAACCAATTGTGTAGCCCGTTGTCGACCTTTGCAACCCGAAAGACAGTTGCATCTGTCAAGTAGGAAAATAAGGTACCACCTTAAAGTGTGGGGAGGCTAAATTAACTGATTTATGAGGCCATAAAGACTTCAGGAAAAGCATGCGGGGAATGCGGAAGTACTTCATCAGTGTCGCAGATGGACGATGAAAGCGACAGCTCCCCTAGCAGCCAGAAAAAAGTTAAATAGCCTCTGTCTGTCTGTATATGTCATATGTCAAAATTGGCATTGAATGTTTGCCATATATGTGTACACTGTAATCCTCCCTGAGTCCCCTGCGGGATGAGAAGGACGGAATATAAAGCTGTAAATAAATAAATAAATAAATTCTATGCTTCCAATGAGGCACCAGTTCATGACTTGTGTTGCTCAGCAGCATTGCAATATTTTGATGCATTTTTAAAATAGATGCAAATACAGTAGATTGTTTAACTGAAAATCTGTCTACCTTGTTCAAGTTGAAAAGAGCCTACATCTTAACTCGAGGCAACTACAGCTCTTCTCCAGCTGCAGAAATCCATCTCTTTCTGGATTCATGTAGTAATTACAGTCCCATCCATTGGGTTGTCTCATCCACTGGGCCAAACCATTCATAGAGCTTACAGTAGCAAGGAAAACAAATGAACTATACTAGATGGCAGGAGAAAAATTATTATCATGTGTGAACCTATTAGCAGCCTCGTAAATTCAATGCACACCCTAATCACATACATTTACAGTATTACTCAATAAATATACAGAATGTTGGTGGCAACAGAAACATGAGAAGACTTTGGAAAGAAGAGGAAGTTAGTAACACTTTACTCTTTAGGGCTTCAGCCATTGAGAAAACTGGTGCAATTGCATCAATTGATAATCCGGCCCTGGATATTGCCACACCCACTACTACTCCAAGTCCTTGAAGAATTATCACCTGTATGCAACCACATTAAGGCAGAAAGACACACAGAGAGCACATTTTCATAGGATATATTTTGAGCTGGCTCATCAGCTGGCATTAGGAACATAGATCTTACATGCACTGGTTTTCTTTTGGGGGGCTGCCGCTCTCCCACCTTCACTCTCCCCACCAAACAAACACAGAAATCTATGACCATTCTCCCCATGCACTCCATTTTCTTCCAATCTGAGAGCCATTTGTGTGTATAATTGAAAATTAGCAGTGCAGCTGTTTGAAGAGAGTAATTTATCACGGCGCATTGTTCGCTCCTGACACTTTAGACCTGGCTCTAACAAGGCAGTGGTTGCCGGGGGTTGAGCTGCAGAAAGTGATTCGGCTGTAATGCCGCGTTTCCCCTGCTTTGTTGCTAATTGTAGCCTCTTTTTCTCCATTGAATTGGGAGTTGAGTAAAAGAGCTTGTTTGCTCTGCGCAACGAGGCTGCCAGGGCCGCTTGGGCTATTATCACAAGATACTCTTGATCTTTTGAAAAGAAGGAAATAGAATTTTTCTCCAACAGGGAAAGTAATTTGCGATGCGTCCATTAGTTCTTCATTAAAGCAAGATTAAATTGCACGGCAAATCACATCTGTGTTTGGATGATTAAAGGGTGGCATTTTAGAGGCCAAAACTAATTACTAGCCAAAATGAATGGGAGTGAAAAAAACAGTCATGTTTTTACATTAGATAGTGTGGTTTGTAATTAGATTCAAGCTAATTCCACTATTTCTTCTCATTTAATGAGATGAGCCTGTCCTCATCTTTTTCTAGGCCATACTAACAGCCCCAAATGTATAATTTTGATAATACTGAGAGTTTACTTTATTGAAATTTCCCTGCTACCTGCCACAAGTGATTCTTTGGTCTAGTAGTACTTCATTATACAGAAACCCAAGTGAACACATGAGATGGCTTTCTTTAAAAAACATAAAGCAAGAGCGTAGCTTAGGAACATATTCATGTGCCCTTAGGAAAGGTTACTGCTGTTAATATGCATCTGTGAACAAACTGCAAAGTATACACCTCAGCAAAATATCTGGGGGAAATCTTTTTCTAAGCATAGACCACTATGGTTCAAAGAATCTTTCATGTATGGCAGCAACTGGAAGTTCATGATTGATCCTTGTTTGTTTGCTATTTCATCAGGATTTCCAATAGGAAGCTGTACTAACTAAACAACCCACTGAGCATCCCTTCATAGCTTCAAAAGATTCTTCTCCTGCTGGAGAGCTCATTCACAGATCACACGCCTATTCAAGTGGAATTGATTTTTTTTAAAATTACTACAACCGCCCAGTTTTTATATTCAAAGTCACAAAATGTGTGTGATGGTAATGTTTTTCCTGACCAGTTCTCACCTTTGCGTTCCACATTCTTTGGGGTTAAGGATGAAAGTGGGGAAAACGTGAATGAAAAACACTGGTTTTTCACCTGAGAGAACACCTTTCTGTGAATCTGTAGGTCCTCCAGAGTGATTCTGTAGTCATGACATTTTAGGGGCAAACTTAGAAAACAAATACAGTAGTCTTGCTTATCCAATATAAACAGGCCAGCAGAACGTCAAATAATGAAAATGTCGGATAATATGGAGTCTTTGTTGGAGTTCAGCCTGTGATTGTGTCTAACAATCAGGGTACTCTGGATGTTGAGAGTGACAGTGATGTTTCTAATGATGTGGTTGGGAATGGCAATTATGTTTCTAATGATGAAGTGGCCCTAGATGCAGAGAATGACAATGGGATTTCTGTTCAAAGTGCCTTTTCTGATGAGAATGTTCCTGAAGGGTTTGGGGATGGTGGTATGGTCTCTGGAAGAGGGCCTGAATTGCTACCAGAGAATTCCCAGGACTTTGAGCCAGCTCGACATCTGGCCCAGCTGCAGAAATTAATGAGCCAGTAGATAGAAGGCATATTTTCAGTCGGCACAGGCAAACAAACCAATTTCTCAGGCGTTCTGCCAGACTGAGAGAGAGACTGATAACAGAGTCAAGGCTGAAATGAAATTTGTTCCTGGCCACTTGGGACATAGATTAGGGGATAAAAGTGCCAAGTACAGAATCTATAGTCAGACGAAGCAATGTTGGAATTGAGTCAAGACGTCTTTCCTGGTCCTTGGAAGCCTTGCCTTAGATAGATTCATGTGTTAAGTGCCTTGTTTGATTTCCTGATTCAAGTTTTGGAGTTTTACCTTGGAGGTTTCTGTATTTGTTTTTCATGAACTCTGATGGACTGATCTCTTGAACTAATTGTTTCTGCTGATCTTTCTATATAATTGAATTTATCTATTTTTATGGAGTGTTTTTTATTGCTACTACTTTTTAATTATCTTCAATAAACTGCTTACATTTTTACTCAGCTGTGCGGTGTTTAAAGTCAGAGGGCTTTCTTGGCCTGGAGTGCATGGGTCTCTTAGTGTTACCTGTCTAATGCAGCACTGTACACCCAGAATACAAACAACAGGGATTCAAAGGGTTAAGGCAAGGCAATGCTTCAGGGCTAGAGCAACCCACCAGGAAGAGCCCAGATGTGGAAAACGTGTGTGGAAATCACAGAGGAAAGGAGGGAGGACGCTTCTGCTTCCAGTCCTGCCTCTTTTCCCCCTTTCCTCCCTCCTTCTCCTCATCTTGACTTTTTCACTTATTGGGAATGGAGAGAGAATTGGGGAGCACTCCTTTAATTGAAGGGGAAATGCTGGAGGAAAAGGGGGGTGTCGGATATGCGAAGGTCGTATAAGCAAGACTCTACTGTAAAACTAAAATACATCTTCAAAAGCTATCATTTGGCATTGATTTTTGGGATATACTTGGAAACAAATATCATTATGCCTCCAGGACTCAAAGTAGATATTTATCTTGTGCAAAAGCTCATATATAGGATTAGAAACGAGTTTGCCAGAGTGAAAACTGGAGATGGGTCCTGGTTGTATAGAAGAGGTTATTCCGCAGGTTATTGCATACCTTACAACCAGGTAAAAAGCAACACCTGCTGAAACGCCCTCTTCTACAACAGCATAAAAGACACAGATGCCCACCTTCAATTTTCTCTCTGATAATTGGGAAATAAATGGGGAAATAGATTATAAAGTTATCTTGAGGGCGAACAAAGAAATGGTTCCTCTCACTGGCCTAAAGTCTACCTTTTAGCTGCTGCACCCCACCACCATCAAAACAGTAATTTGCTGGCCAATGAAGCTTCTTCTGGCACTTCCTGGGAAGTTTTTTAGAGATACTGAAAGACAACATCCATGCTGTGCATCCACCTTTAGAATATGCTGCTCCTCCATTCTTCACTGGCCAGTAAATTGGCATGGACTGAAGAGCTGTAGCAGTGAAAAGATTGGTTGTGGGTGGAGATTTATCATTGTGTTTGTAAAGAATTCCAAGCTCTGTATTGCCCAAAAATAACTTCAGGAGGCATAAACTGGACTTATGCCACCACAAGTCACTAAAAGGATGCCAGCCCACAAAAGCAGGTTCAGATGTCTAGGAAACCCCATGTAGCAGGTTTTTGTCACCATGGAGAGCTGAAAGGTGAAAAAGAAGAAAGTCTGAGTAAAAGGTATACAGATTCAAACCACCAATCTTCCGGTCAGCAAGTTCTGCAGCTTAACAGTTTAACCACCAAAGCAATATGAAAGGTTTTTTTAAAAAACCAAATTAAATAGTAACAGTGTAAAAACAGAATTAAAATACAATAAATATACTTAATATAGCATTTAAAACTCATAATCCCCCCTAAAAAAAAAACAACCCATGCAACCTCCTCAAAGGTCTACAATAAGAAAAAGATAACGTGGTTCTCCAGATGTTCAAAATCAACTCCCAATATTCCTCTCCATGCCAATTATTCTTTAAGCATGAATTTTAAATGTGTGCCCTTTGCTTAATCTGTTTTGTGTATTTTAACATGTATTTTTAAGAAATATCTTTTATAGAAATACATTTTAATATATGTATTGTAGTATTTTTACAATGTTAATGTGTTTTAATTGTTCTGTAACCTGCCTTGAGCCACAAGGAGAGGCAGGTAAGAAAAATTATTATTATTATTATTATTATTATTATTATTTGAAACACCACAAGATGAGTCCACAGCAGACACTCTGGTGGCTGTTGTATTGGATCACACGTCGGACACTTCCCAAGTGTCTAGGTCTGTGTGATGTATCGGCGAATAATGCGTGCAGATCCCAGTAAGGTGGCCTTCTGCAACTGGCAGATGGTAATCTTGTCAGCGCCGATTGTATTTAAGTGCAAGCCAAGGCCTTTAGGCACTGCACCCAGTGTGCCGATTACCACTGGAACCACCTTGACTGGCTTGTGCCAGAGTCTTTGCAGTTTGAACTTTAAATCCTCATATCGTGTCAGCTTTTCCAGTTGTTTCTCTGCAATCCTGCTGTCACCTGGGATTGCGACATCGATGATTCATATTTTGTTTTTAACACAATTGTGAGGTCAGGAGTGTTGTGCTCCAGAACTCTGTCTGTCTGAATTTGGAAGTCCCGGAGTATTATTATTATTATTATTATTATTATTATTATTATTACTACTAGTGTGTGGCTTTTAAAAATAAGGTTGAAGGTATTTTCATTCATATGCATACTCTCCTCTATTGATGAAATATTACAAAAATATTCAAAACCAAAGCCTCACCAGTCTTAATGAGATGGTTCATATGCTCATAAAATATGGAGAAACAGAATAGTTTCCAATTGTAAGGAGATTGTGGAAGTTTGTGTAGGCTAAATTTATCACACATAAAGCTGAGTAGACAGAAGAAGGCATCAAAATTGGAGGAAATAACACCAATAATTTAAGATATGCATAAGACACCATACAGATCGCAGAGAGTAGCAAAGACATGGAATGATTACTGATGGATATCAAAGAAGAAAGTGCAAAGCTTTGTTTTTTAACACGATTGTGAGGTCAGGAGTATTGTGCTCCAAACCTCTGTCTGTCTGAATCCGGAAGTCCCAGAGTAGCTTGACTTGTTCATTTTCTGTAACTTTTTCTGGCTTGTGATCCCACCACCTCCTCCTCCTCCTCCTCCTCCTCCTCCTCCTCCTCCTCCTCCTCTTCTTCCTTATTTACTATGCTAGCCAGGGCTGAGCCGCTGTTCCATCACCTTTGATGGGCTGCATGATACCTACCTTGCTCTGCAGGAATATCAGCATTTACCAAATTTTGACATTGTAAAAGAACCAAATTACATGCTAGTAATGATGAAGGAAAAGACTGAGAATAAATCTGTTAATACTGGAATAGCCTTATACATAGCTGTTGTGCAGATTTAGAATAATGGTGATAGAGATGGGCTTTGGGTCTGATCCAGAAGGTTCTGTTATTTCCTATATAAACATCTTTAGGTATTCTCGAATCCCTTCTGAATGAAAGTTTTTGCATAAAAACTTTGGAATAATCCCTCAAAATGATCATAAAATCATAGAACCATAGAGTTGGAAGAGACCTCATGGGCCATCCAGTCCAACCCCATTCTGCCAAGAAGCAGGAAAATTGCATTCAAAGCACCCACGATAGATGGCCATCCAGCCTCTGTTTAAAAGCCTCCAAAGAAGGAGCCTCCACCACACTTCAGGGCAGAGAATTCCACTGCTGAACAGCTCTCACAATTAGGAAGTTCTTCCTCATGTTCAGATGGAATCTGCTTTCCTGTTGTTTGAAGCCTTTGCCTCCAAACAAGCTTAATCCTTCCTTCCTATGACTTCCCCTCAGATATTTATACATGGCCATCATGTCTCCTCTCAACCTTCTCTTCTGCAGGCTAAACATGCCCTGTTCTTATTTGTAACCCTTATGGTACTAATGTTGGAGAGTGGTCCCTGGTCAAAGTGGTCGCTGGTCAAAGTGGTCGCTGATCAAAGCGGTCCCTGGTCAAGTGGTCCCTGCTCAAAGCGGTCCCTGCTGAAAGTGCTCCCTGGTCAAAAAAAAGTTTGGGAATCACTGCTTTAAGCCAATGGGAATGAAATTATACATATATGTGCATATAAATGCATACATGTGTATGCATTCACATACATATCTCATGCTAGGGCCCTAGTTACCTTCAAACAGTTGTTTAATTGTACCATAGTCCTTACTGACATTCCTTGTGTACCTTTGCTTATTAAAAAATCAGTCCCACTGTGTTCAATGGTCTAGTTATTTATATCTTCAAAACTGGGAGCAAAAGCTGCTTGCAACAGCAAAAAGTTAATGCTGAAACTTTTATCTGATTTTTATGTCTAAAAAGTTCATTTTTTAAAAAAAGTTTATTCAGGACACATTTTCAAATTAGTCTTGAAACAATATCATTAGTAGAACTGATGAGCTGTTTTAGGAACATGTTCATGACAGGCCTATGGGAAGTGAAATCCAGGTCAGGTATCTTTTTCTACTTTTGAAGTTTTAATGGCCACTCCAATTTTATGGCAGTCACTCACTGATGTTTGAAGCAAGCGGGTGCATTAAAGCCAGAACGATCTCCATTTGTCTCTTGCAACTTCTGAGGCTTTTGAGGACCCTGAGCTCATAAAACTGCAGGCTTCAAAAGCACGTCAGGTATTTGATTCTGCCACTGCTGCCGTTCATCACTCAAGCACTGTTTTAAAATATCCCTATGTGCTATAATACAATCGATATGCTTTTCAAAAACATGCCCAATTATGAGTAAATGGAAGAACTAAGCTAATCTGTATTTGGCAATTTTTCTGTTATTTTCCACAGTCCTGTAAACCATATGTTAGGAAAGCAAGGCTCAAAGGCAACAACAAACTTGACCTTACCATTGTCAGAAACAGTCCATGACCCTTGCAGGGTTGGTCATATTTTGTCTTTGGTCACCTCGCATGAAGAAGCATGCTTTGCACTATCTTCCGCTTGGAGATAGTGACTGGGAGATGTCCTCTTCTCCTGGCCCAAGTCTCCCCAAAAACCAAAACGGGAAGAGCAGTGCCCTAATTTGCAATTTCTTTCCCTGAGCTTTCAATTTTCACTAAAAAGCTATCTATTGCCTGGTTACACATAGAGATCTAAAGGGAAAGAAGCAGCAGAGGCGGCCCTAGGTAATTTTCAATGGTAAGCAAACAGTATTTTGGTGCCCTCCCCCAACCAATCATTGATATATATTTTCTGTTTGTCGTGGGAGTTCTGTGTGCCATATTTGGTTCAATTCCATCATTGGTGGAGTTCAGAATGCTCTTTGATTGTAGGTGAACTATACATCCCAGTAACTACCCTAGGGAGCCCCCGGTGGTGCAGTGGGTTAAAGCACTGAGCTGCTGAGCTTGTTGATCGAAAGGTTGCAGGTTCGATTCCGTGGATTGGGGAGAGGAGAGGAGGCGGGTGGAGCCGGTCATGGGAGCCGGTCATGGGAAAGGGATCGAATGCGGAGAACGATTGAGCGCCGGCTCTGCTCATGCACCCGGTGGCCAGGTGGAGCAGGAACGAGAGGGGCGAGGCGAGGCTCAAGGGCCCGGCGCCTTTGGGAAGAGGATCGCCCAGCAGCGAGGCAAGAAAGCCGAAGCTCCCCCCGGACTGCTAGGGCTGTTGTGAGCTGAGGGGGCGCTCCTCAAGTGACGGTCGAGGGGCATTTACAGAGGTGCCTCTGCACCCCTGGCAAAAAAAAGTGTTCTGCGACCGCTTACTTCGCGTAATGGATGAGCCACCCCTGAGAAGCAGGTATTGTTTGACCCAATTTCTTAAAAATAGGTAAACTCGCATGGACTGATCTGATTCAGAGCATGGAAAAATTGCTGTTCTGACAACTTCCAGAAGTCCCTAATCAGCATGGGAAGCACAGCAGCCTAGGGAGAACCTTATGGTCCTGGTTCTGAAATCTCTTGTGGAGCATCTACAGTGTAGAATTAATGCAGTTTGAAACCACTTTAGCTGCCATAGCTCAATGCTGTGAAATTATTAGATCTTTAATCTTCACTGACAAAGTGTGCTGGTGCTTCATAAAACTACAAATCCCAGGATCCCATTGCATTGAATCATGACAGTTCAAGTGATGCCAAACTGCATTAATTATACTAGATTAGCCCCAAAGCTCCAAACCTTTTGTTCAAGCCTGAGTAATGTACGATGGTCATGTGATGACATCAACCATTGTTATTCAGCACTTTAGTTCATGTTTGAAGAAACCCAATGACCTACAAGGATGACTGTGTTTTTAGCATCTTTCAAATGTTGAATTTTATCGATTGATGTTGTCCATTGTTTGTATCCAGCCAAATTGTGTATTGTTTTGATGATATGTAATCCTATTTTATGTGTGGCACCTTGAGTGTGGCACCTGAGTCACTTCAGGGAGATGGTGGTAGGGTACAAATAAAGATGATGATAATGATGATGATGATGATGATGATTATTATTATTATTATTATTATTATTATTTCTACAGTGCATATGCATCCATATCTTCTGCATTTGAATCCTGTTCCAAAGTGCTCTAAAAGGCTGTTGCCAGGTATGCCCTCAAAGCTCATGACTGAACACAAACATAGTCTATGAGGGATCATGTGACCGTAGCAATTCTGTATCTTATACAAATTGGACACAATGAAGCATATTCACACAAGCCTTCTAAAAGGAGTGATTTTAATGAACACCCAGCATTGGGGAATAACGATATTATGGTAGAGCTTCATCAATGGCAAAAAGTACATGTGCTATATCAGTGTTTCTCAACCCCCCTAATACCATGACCCCTTAGTAAAGTTCCTTATGTTGTGGTGAACCCCAACCATAAAATCATTTTTGTTGCTACATCATAACTGTAATTTTGCTACTGTTATGAATCGTAGAGCCCCCGGTGACGCAGTGGGTTAAAGCACTGAGCTGCTGAGCTTGTTGATCGAAAGGTCGCAGGTTCGATTCCGGGGAGCGGCGTGAGCTTCCGCTGTCAGCCCTAGCTTCTGCCAACCTAGCAGTTTGAAAACATGCAAATGTGAGTAGATCAATAGGTACCGCTCCGGCGGGAAGGTAACGGCGCTCCATGCAGTCATGCCGGCCACATGACCTTGGAGGTGTCTACGGACAACGCTGGCTCTTCAGCTTAGAAATGGAGATGAGCATCACACCCCAGAGTCAGACATGACTGGACTTAATGTCAGGGGACTACCTTTACCTTTTTATGAATCGTAATGTAAATATCCAATATGCAGGATGTATTTGATTCACTGGACCAAATTTGGCACAAATACCCAATATGCCCAAATTTGAATATCACAACCTCCCCCCCCCCCCCCCCCGGGTCCTAACCTCCACATTGAGAAATGGCATGCTATGAACAAGTACCTTAAAGAATACACCCCAAACAAAATAAAAATGTTTAATTTGGAATCATTTCAAAGGGTCTTAGGGACAGAAAATCATGACATCATGAAGTTTTCTGAAACAAAAGATTTTATTTGTTTACAAAGGGGTTTCCATCTGGCGTTCCTGAGACAAATTACCCCAATACTCAATTTTTTAAAAAACAAAACAAAAACCCTTGTCTTTTGAAAAATTGCATAATAAATCTCAAGAATAGTCTAAACTTTCCCCTTGATTCAACTATCTTTGTGTTATGTTAAAGCATAATCAGTCATGGTTAGAGACAGTTCATTGTCATGTTGTACTTAAACTGGGGACATGTTGCCCCATCATTCAAATGGTCACTACATTTGGGAATCTCATCACACCAGAGCCTGGATCCACTTTAAATCTGGTTGCTGCTGCCTGCAGAATTCTGGGAGAGGGAGGGCCTGGGAGAGGGTGGAGCCAGGAGGGGGCAAAGTAGGACCTGGGTTATCTTCAGGTTGTCCTCCCTGCATAAGGATGGGGCTGCTTGTCCCATCCTTATGCTGGGAAGGAAGGCAAGACATTTGGCGGCTGCCCCGAACCTCCTCCCCATCCTCTTCCACAGATCCTTGAGGTGTCCTGTTAGCATTATGCCACGGTGGCTGAAAGTATGCCAGAGGGCTCTCAGCTGCTGTGTGTATTCCTCCCCTATCTTTTTGGCATAAGGACATGGTGGGCCATTGTGTCCTTATGCCAAGAGGATAGGGACAATGTGGAGGGCCTGAGGTAAACATCCAGGAGGCTGCATCCAGCCGCTGGGCCTTTCTTTGCCTATGCCTGGGTTAGTGGCTTCAATTATGCTTTCCCCCCCCCCAGCCCCTCCTCCCCCACAAGTAAAACATCTTGCTTCCTCTACTTCCAAAACAGCAGCAGCAAGCAAGCAGCCTTCTGGAGGACACTCACCGGATGGACATGAACTACAGGGATTTTTCCTATGTTGCCCCAAGACTACAAAAGTCAGTTCCTTCAATCATGCAATCAGTTTCTACTCTCACTGCCGTTAGGCAGAGGTGGCCCTAGGTAATTTTCAATGGTAAGCAAACAGTATTTTGCCCCCCCAAACCAATCATTGTTATATATATTTTCAGTACGTCATGGGAGTTCTGTGTGCCATATTTGGTTCAGTTCCATCATTGGTGGAGTTCAGAATGCTCTTTGATTGTAGGTGAACTATACATCCCAGTAACTACAACTCACATATGTCAAGGGCTAGGTGAGGCTCAAGGGCCCAGCCCCTTTGGGATCACTCGGCAGTGAGGCAAGGAAGCTGAGGCTCCCCCCGGACTGCTACGGCTGTTGTGAGCTGAGGGGGCGCTCCTCAAGTGGTGGCTGAGGGGCATTTACAGAGGCACCTCTGCACCCCTGGCAAAAAAAAGTGTTCTCTTACTTTGCGTAATGGACGAGCCGCCCCTGCCGTTAGGAATGGTATGAAGGTAGCTTCTAAGGCCCCTTCCACACTACCCTTTTTCCCAGGATCTTATCCTGGATTATTTGCATTAAACTGGATTATATTAGTCTCTACTGCCAGATAACCCGGGATAAGCAGATAACCTGGGATCAGCTTCTAGGATATAGGGGCAGTGTGGAAGGTGCGCAAATTTTCCTTGATATACGTATAATACTTTTCTTTTAGAACTGTTCTATCTTGCTTTGGCTTTGTGCTCAGCTTTTGATCTTTCCCTTCAATGAACATTCATTTTTATTCAATTCAGCCTATTTCATTCATTATAATAATTCTGTTGGTTGTGTCATTTTGAATTGTTTTAATGCAATTCATGAGCTATACTATTTTTAGTAGAAAGGTGGGGAGAGTATGCAAATTCTTTGCACAAGCTGCAAAGATGGAGCACTTTGCAAACATGCTTAGAAGAAGGGTTTTTTTTCTATATTGATTTAATCCCACTTCAGGGCAAGATATGGTCCTGAACTAGGTTTTGTTGCCTTAATTGGTTATCTGTTCCAGGTAAATTCCATGAATCAATACTATGGGATCAGGGGAGTTACAGTTTTACAAGGTCTTTAGCCTTCACTGTAAATAGTGCTCATACTTCACCAAATCACAACTCCCATGATTCCCTGGCATTGAGCCATGGCAGTTTAAATGGTCTCAAACTAGAAGGTAGAAGGGAAACCATTGTTATCACCCAAGGCCATATCCCTCAAAATCCCTTATGACTTCCCCCACCATGAGAAAGTCCTTAAGCTGCTCAGTCTCCATAGCCCTGTGCCATTGTTCATGCTCTTCCCCCCAAACCCATTTTCTACCTCTATTGCTTTTTGAATGAATAGGCCTTTACATAAGAGCAGCCCATTGCTTATGAAGAGTATCTCACAAAGAGAACTCAAAGAAATAATTCAGGTCTACCTAAGATAGGGTGATTCCTCCACCAAGCTATTCACATTCACACCACTTTGTGGCTCTGCTCCTGAGTAAAGTGTTCTCTTTAAATAGCCTATGTATGTATGTGTGCCTAAAGTCACCTGTCGATTTATGGTGATCCCATGAATACTATAGGGCAGGGGTCCTCAAACTAAGGCCCGGGGGCCGGATGCAGCCCTCCAAGGTCATTTACCCAGCCCTCTCTCAGGGTCAACCTAAATCCGAAACAACTTGAAAGCACACAACAACAACAACAACAACAACAATCCTATCTCATGAGCCAAAAGCAGGCCCACACTTCCCATTGAGATACTAATAAGTTTATATTTGTTAAATTGTTCTTCGTTTTAATTATTGTATTGTTTTAAGTGATTTTTGCACTACAAATAAGATATATGGCATGCATAAGAATTCATTCATTTTTTTTCCAAATTATAATCTGGCCCTCCAACAGTTTGAGGGACTGTGACCTGGCCCTCTGTTTAAAAAGTTTGTGGACCCCTGCTATAGGGTTTCCTTAGCCAAGAAATACTTAGGAGTGGTCTGCCAATTCCTTCCTCTGAAGTGCAGCCTACAGCAGCTGGTATTCATTGGGACTCTTCCATTCAAGTAGTAACCAGAAATGAAGATAGTTAGCTTCCAAGATCATACAGGATCTGGTACCTTCAGGTATTTAAGCTTACCCAGCTCCTAAATTGGGCAAAGCAAGAAAATCCCTTGAACCACAAATCTGAGAAAGTGCAGGGAAGAATGAAAAGTGGAATGAGAAGTTAGAAGCCACGCTGCCAAGACATTGCACTTTGCTGACATTAACTCCTACTTACTAACTAGCAGCTTGCCTCTCAGGTTAGTTAACTGGAGTAAACAGAATTTTCTGCTGGTTAATCTCTGTTTACGTCAACTGAATTACAGCTTTTTGTGTTCAATGCTCAGTTTATCCAGTTTGTTGCTTCAGCTGCAATTTTTTCTTTGAAAGATAATGTATTACTAAACATGCCCTAGGTGGCAGCAACAGAGCAAAATACTTGAGAGGATGAAAAGGGGTGTGTGTGCTACAACCATCACTTCCTGAACAGGGCTATGGGTTTTTTCCCCCGCCTTTCTAATTTGAATGCCTATTAATACAAAGCACACGTTTATTCCTACTGCAATTTCATACCCTAGATGGCAGCAGTGTAACAAAATACTGTAGCTCAGAGACAAATTCATTGCTGTTTCTAAGTATATTTGTTATGTTCATCTATGATTATAAGGATCCACTATACTATGGAGATAACCACTGCAGCAAGTGAGACAAGAGTTGAACCAGGGACTCAACGTTTAACACTATGCCAGCATTGTACATCAATCACTTATAGGAGTGTATTGGAGGCAACAAGGAACATGCTTGACCATCATTCAACCAATTATACCTAGACGAGCCAAACAGTTATTTCTAGACTGTATGCTACCTTCTAATTACATGGGATAGTGTTTTAAGTCCTGCCTGTGCCTTGATGGGGCTCTAGTTTTTAGTTATTGTTTTGTGTAGAGAAGTAGGTGTGTGTATAAGACCCACCACTGAACATTGCTACATTCACAGCAAAAAAAAAGCATCTCTTTCAATCATCATCATCATCATCATCATCATCATCATCATCATCATCTATTTATCATGTCAGGAGCAAACCAAAAGTTGTATTGCATTAAAAACAAACAAACAAAACACATAAGACAGTCCTTAAGCTGCTCAGTCTCCATAGACCTATGCCATTGTTCATGTTCTTCCCCCAAACCCATTTTCTACCTCTATTGCTTTCTGAATAAATAGGACTTCACATAAGAGCAGCCCGTTGCTTATGAAAAGTATCATAATTTATATTCTGCTCTATCTCCTCGATGAGTCTCAGAGCGGATTCAATCCATTATATAATTAACAAAGACAGACAATGCATAGGCAGAGGCAAGGCTTCCTTCTTTTTCATTTCCGGCATCTTGGAGGCTGTGCTCAACTCGGCCATGGAGAGGTGCTGTTGTTCCATTTTTCCACACTGAGGAGCCTGTTGTCCGTAGACGCCTTCCTGATCGAATTGCCAGCATGTCTTCAGGGGTGCATTTTACCTCACCACCACAGCAGTACCTATTTATCTACTACTGATGGCAGGAGCTCACCCCAACCTGTGGCTTGAACTGCCAACCTTCCAGTTGGCAAGATTTTCTGCTGGCAATTTAACCTGCTCTGCTAACCGCAACCCTACTCGTCCCTTTCTGGGCACAACTTAAGCAGTCAATAATGACCTATAAAGCCATATAGATCATATCTATAATATCTCCCTGTATGAAACTTCCTAAGTTTTATGAGGGCTTTCTCTCAGTCCCACCATGATTGAATTGAATTGATTAACTTTATTGTCACACACCACAAAACAACAAACCCATCCCTCAACACCTCAACCACCACTGCAAAGCCCCCAATGCCACATCAATGTGAAACCATGGATGGCAGATATAGTTGATGACAATTCAGGAGAGAGCCTTTGCAGTGGCTGCTCCCAGTCTACGGCTTTTTAAAATTTAGGCAGGCTTTCCACTGTTATCTAGTTGTTTGTACAAGGATTTTTTTATGCAGTGGTATATATTTGTCTTCATTATTAATATATTTAATTTTTTGAAACTGTTTTAAATTAGTGGTTTTAAAATGGGATTGGTCGTGTATCTGTGTTTTTTAACTTTTCTACTATAAATGGTGTTAAATGTATTTTGCTTTAATCTGTATTAGAAGCCACTGTGGGATCCATTTTGGGATAATAAGTGGCATACAAATAAATCCAATTCATGAGTAAAATAATAAAATTAAGTACCAAAGTGCTAATTTGAAAGAGAGAGTGCTTCATTTTCAGAAGGCTCCTTGAAATCATTTTTGAAAACATGCCTTTATTTGACCTGACTATTCAACACAAGGGAAAATTTTGCAACGCCCCAAGTGCTCTTAATCACTTCCCCTGCAATATGTGGATCCTTTTCCTGCTTCTCTACACTAGTTTGGAGAAAACGAAACTTTCTGAATGGCTAGACAAGAGAAAAAGAGAGGCACGCTGAGCATTATAGAAAGCTTAATAACAGTAAAGCAAGAATGACAGGATTTTCAGACCACTGAAAGATTATCTTCTTTACATGTATAACACTCATCATGAGTAGATTGTTGGGTTGTATGTTCCTGCTTTTTCAAGAGACATTTAGGATGTCAAATGCTGCAACAAATTAATTTGTAAGATAGAGACATAAAGAAGGATTCCATCCTAAGGCATGGCTGTGAAACCTTTTTCAAAGTGGAAGGCATTTATTTAAAAGAAGAGATCTACTGAAGCAGAAGGGGAAATACAAGAAAAATAGAAAATAATCTAATTGACAACACAACAGCAAAACTCCTTTTAAGAACCTTCTAGGAAACAGCAAAACTGAACAGAAGTTGCTGACAGGCTGAGAAAGGTGGTATACAAATACAGTAAATAAATAAACAAACAAACAGAAGTACAACATGACAATAAACAGTATGCAGCTTCCTTTAAACCAGTGATTCCCAACCTGTTTTTAGATCAAGGACCACTTTGACCAGGAACCACTTTGACCAGGGACCACTCTCCAACATTAGTACCAAAAGGGTTATGGAACAGTTTTTGGTCAACTTGATACCTCACCTCATTACCTCTGAGGATGCTTGCCATAGATGCAGGTGAAACGTCAGGAGAGAATGCCTCTAGAACATGGCCATATAGCTCAAAAAAACCTACAACAACCCAACTTGATTTGGTTTGGTTATTTGGGGTGTTGATTCAGAAAATTGCATTAGATAGACCAACTTAAACTTGAAGCTCTGTCAAAATGAAATGAAGTCACAGTGTAGTGATTTTAGCTAGGACTGCAAAGAGAGACCAGTGAGCCTTTGATAAACCAGATTAGCCAAGACAGATAACATGCTCTCCAGGTTGAAGGCAAGTAACAAAGGTTTATTACAATTTAGCCAAAAAAGATAGAAATACAGGCAATACACTTCAACTGGCTGAGAAGAGAGAAAGGCTAGGATTTGCACCAGGATTGTCCAAGGGTTCCCCTGATATCACAGCCTGTAGGAGGAGAGTCCTGTGGTGGGACGAAAGACAGTTTGTGTTTGGACAGTTTAAAAAGCAAATCCATTACAGGGACATCCCCTGGAAGGGCTGAACCCTGGAGGAAATGGTGATGTGGATATGCTGATAAGTTTCTGATTAACACAAATATTCAGTTGTATGTGAAATAAAAGGGTGCAAGACCCA
This sequence comes from Anolis sagrei, assembly GCF_037176765.1. NCBI lineage: Eukaryota > Metazoa > Chordata > Lepidosauria > Squamata > Anolidae > Anolis > Anolis sagrei. The sequence goes on from NC_090023.1 coordinate 258,284,483, forward strand.
AATAACAAAGATGACAAGTCTGGACAATCAAGGTTTTGGCTGTCCATTCAAAAGGTTAACTGGTTCATATTTGCTGAGCCCCTTCTTCCACAAGAGCAGCCTACTCTTAGCCTCAAGTTGAATGAAAAAACATTCTGAGCTCAAACTGATGACAAAGAGGATCATCTGTCTGCTTATTATACACAAAGGTTTTGATATTTATCTGGCTTGGGAAATAGCTGGAAGGATCCTGGCTGTGATCTCCTTTTCCAAGGGATTATGCAAACTGAAGGCACAGAAAAAGTATCTGCCTTTGAGATGTATTTTGATACATTCATTTGATACAGTTTATACATTTTAGACTTTTAGGAATAGACACAGTTCATAAAAGATACAAGCTACACAAAAATCATCCAGTTGCTATACTTTATCAAAAGGTTAGGTTTGATAGAATTTTTACGATACAGCTGCTGCTAGGTCCATCCTGAAGCCTCAGGTTTCTTCAACATTTTGCAACTTTGGAGCTGTGGAAAACACTGAAAAACAATGAAAAACAATAAAACTTGCTTGAAGTCTCTTCATTGTCTTTATTCTTTTGAGGAGGGGGTTCCGTGACTTGATAACAACTGGTTCATCATGCCCCTCTTCCCAGGCCAGAAGGATATACGGCAGTTCATCAAAGCAGTCATTTATTGCAGCAACTGTTCATCAGAGTTCCCAATATGAACTAGACTTTGGTGAGGTGTCAGCACGTTTTGACAGGGAAGGCTAAAGACCTTGTAAAATTCCAACTCCAAGAATTCCATATATAAGAAGTTGTGGGCTTCCTGTCTCCTATGCCTCAAATGACCAAGTAAGAAAGGGTGATATACAAAAAAATTTGGATATAGAAGCACAAAAAGCACAAAAAGATATAGCCACCCTCAGTAAGACTGAAACATACCTTTCAAACTGCTAACTATCTAAAAATGCAAATACCAAAATATCTCAGGGAGGTATTCACTCTCGCCAGATTTGATCAGCTCGAGACAATGGTTAGATACGGGAGATACGGGAGATTTAACAGCATCCCTTATAATGAACGGAGTTGTATCTGCGGGGCACCTGAAATTGAGGAAATAGCACACATATTATTTGATTGCAAGTTGTATCAAAAGGTGAGAGACTTCTACCTTGGTCCATATATCAAACGGACAATGTATTGCGATTCTCACATCAGAACAACATATTTTATGTGTGGCCAAGACCCAAAAATAACACATAAAACAGCTCTGTACTTAAGCAAAACAATACGTCTGAGAACCACATATGTAGGGCTGACTGGGGTAAATTGTAGGGGTGATAATGAAATATGATTTATATACTTAGCTTGATCAGTTTATCAGTTTTATCATGTCTTATCATATGTATTTACTGTATTATTATAAGTGTCTTATTTTAACTTACTACGTGGAGTGTGATCAGGTCTTGTCAGGCCTTGTTGTTCTGTTTCTTATTGTGATATGGCCTAAGGGCTAATCAATAAAATTACTACATAGCATTTAGCCATGACACTTAAAGTGGTGTCAAACTCCATTACTTCTACAGTCAATATGCACCCCCCCCCCCCCCAAATCCATATCCTGGCCTGGACTGATAATCTGATATTTTCTGATCTTCCAGTATTCCTTCTCCCTACTTTAGAAATTGCCAACACTTTGTCATGCTGGGTTTTATGAGCATCACTCTATCCTAATAAAGGAAAAGTTTGCTAGGCATTCTACAATGGAAACATTTTTATCTATCCCTACAGTGTGAGTTAACGTTGTCCAGTTGTTCTGCATTGTTGTTCTTACATTCTTAAATCAGATGAAAGGCCTGAGAAACTAGACTATTTCTGTGAACTTCCCAAAGAATTAATAGTAAATAGAAAAATCAATACTATATAAAATATATTGCTTATGCAGAAGCAAAACTTTGGGGAAAATTCAGGTCTCTTTCTGGTCTAAGCAAATAACAGCAAAAGATGGGCTTCCTTCTCTTTTCCAGGGAGCACCCCATACAACCTAATTAACAACAAAGGAAAATTGGTACCTTGCTAATGTAAAGGTGCCAAACTTTCCTGCAATCTGGGCTTCTGTAAGTTTTTCGGGCTGTATGACCATATTCCAGAAGTATTCTCGCCTGACATTTCGCTTGCATCTATGGCAGGCATCCTGAGAAGATGCCTGTCATAGATGTAGGTGAAATGTCAGGAGAGAATACTTCTGGAACATGGCCATACAGCTCGAAAAACTTACAGCAACCCAGTGATTCCAGCCATTAAAGCCTTCAACAACACATTTTTTTCCTGCAATCTCTTGGTTCTCTTTTACAACTGTTGTTAGGAATGTGTCCCAGTTCAGAATGGCTTCTGTATTAGTTGATTGATTTATTATCATTATGAGAACAATTTCTTTCCATTTTTAAGACAAAGGACTTCTGCATAACATACTAACATACTAGTGCATAAAATGATTTTTTGTCATTTGGAAAGTGGTAACTCTCTTTCATTACACATTCCCAAACAGATGTTAGATTCTGCACTGGTGATGACTAGACTAGATGGCACTTCAAATTATTTCCTGTTCTATCCTTGTGACTCATATCTCAGTCATCTCTGTCATCAATGTTCCAAAGCCTAAAACACTGAAGCTCCAAAGGATATGCAGAATGCAAATATTACCAACAAAATCCCTTTGTGACGGCTGCTTACTTAGAGATGACTCTGACTCACAATGCTGTGGCAGGCCTTTCTACTTCAGACTTTTGTGTAGCAAGCACAGGAAAAAAGGCTTCTGCAAGCTCATCTGCCAATTCCCCTTTCCCAAGCGGAAAGCCCACTGTCAGAATAACTAAGAGCATAGACCTTTCCGTCAAACCGCCTGGGGGAGTCAGGAGGATAGTACAGTCAGAGATAGCGCAAGTTATGTCTTCCATTGATTATCTTTCAATCAATCTTAAATATTAAGACTCTTACAAGTACTATGTGTCCTTTAAAATCCCTTCCATAGTTCAGTTTAACTGACTCCCAAATGTATACAATAAATTGCATATAGACTTATTCTTGGGAGGACTCGACTGTGGTTGTTAGCTGCCTTGAGTTCCCATGGGGAGAAAGGCAGGGTATAAATAGGGTAAATAAATAAATAAACTACAATTCAGGAAGCTCCCACTTAGCTGATATTTTTGGGATTGTATGACTGTAAGAAAATGGAATTGGAATAAAAGTGGAATCCAGGGTTTTTTTTTCAGCTTGGTAATATCAGATTAAACACTACATGGCTGAAGGAGATTAAAAAACAGCAAACCATAAAAACAGCAACCCATTTTGACACTCCTTCTGAGGCTGGATCTACACTGCCATATAATGCAGTTTCCGAATGCATTATATAAAAGCAGCAACCCATGGGAGAAGGAGCAGGCCAGGGGCCAAAAGTGTGGAGCATGGCTATAATCTGTTGGATTAGCAGAATGTTTAAAAACAAATTGTCAAAAAGCATGGGATGCTTGTATCTGTCTTTATTTGTATGTGTGTATGTGTAATGATATAGCAAAATCTCACTGTTAATTTTGATATCGAAGACCTCCAACCACCTCTAATAAAAGAGAAATATAGTTCATCCATGAAAACTATAGTTTATCCAACGGTAGAGGACCAGATGAATTGGAAACACTCTCTGTCGCACCACATCTGCTCAAGCCTCCCCAGGACCACCAGCAGCCCCCATTTTCTTGCCCTTGAGCCCCCACATGCAGGCTCCTACTCCCCGCTCAGCTGTTTGATCCGAGCCAGTCCGCTGGAGTGGATCTCCACAAGGCTAGCAGAGACTGTCCAGCTGGTTTCCCTTTCCCTAGCCAAGCAGATGGCTACAAAAGTAACCCTAACATCTCCATTTTCCCAATCTTTACTACCATATATCCCTTCCCTTGCTACTGTGTATTTCTCCATGTTTCCTTATTTTTCTATTATTTTTCTCTTCTGCAAAAGTGCGCATAAGTGAAAGAGTCGAAATATATCATAAATACCACCAATGACCCTTTCTGCTGCTGATCAGCTATTGTGAATCCCCTCTTCCTCAACCCCTTCTCTCCCCCCTATAGATGGTTGGCACCAAACATTACGCAAACTCTATTTCTATTATTATTATGTGACAAAGGACCTTCCTGGACCACAGCGGGAGTCCCAATACCACCTGCTTGCCAGTTCCAAAAGTAGGGTTTTGGACATTCCTTTGTCTACCACATTCCATCATTGCACATCCAGGGGCGGGCACAGCCCTCTGAAGCTCCCTCCCTCAGACTGGCTGTAAAAGACCACTGGAAGCCTTGGGGCTTCCCTGCCCAGCTGGGAGGAGATCCCCAGCTACATCACTGGTGCCTCGGACATTTTTTCGGCATATGTTTACTACATCTTGTCATGTTGGGGAAGACAATAAGGTGAGATAAGAGGGCAGTGAGATACATCAAACCCTCATGCTTCAGTTTCAGTTGCCTGTATTGGCTTGTGCATGAAAGATCTGGAGAGATTACCCCAATGTATACAGCTGGTGTAATGTAGTGGCCTGAGTGTTGGATTATGACTCTGGAGAACAGCGTTCAAATCCTTACTCTGTGGCCCTCCATGTTTTAAAAGTTAACCAGCCACAGAAGAAGGAAAAGCTCCTCTGAACCTTGCCAGAAAACCTTTTGGTAGGGTCACCTAAGGGTTGGTGTAGATTGTAAATTACATGAAGACACACAACAAGCTGAACCAACTGCAAGAGGTTATGCATGACAGAGAAAAGGAGGTCAGCTATAATGTCACAGATTTAGTAACAGAGGATGTGTTCTGTGGACATAAGGTCACAGGTTCAGTCAGTCCCTGATGCTTACAGTTAAAAAGGTGAAATAGCAAGAGATAGGGAGGACCTTCCTCCTGCCAGTCAGCAGAACAGAGCAGCGGGGATGATTTAAGCATTCCAGTTGTTGACAAATTGCATCACCCAACAGCCCTAGCCAGCATAGCTGTTAGTGAGGAGTGTTGGGGACTGTATTTTCAAAACTATCTAGAAGACTACACATTCCCTATTCTTTAGGAAGAAAATACTGGGAGAAGAGGGATAAATGGTGTGTGCATCCCCTGTTCTAGTTTAGGTAAAAACTGGCCTCAGCAATATACGTAAGTTGGGAATGGAAAAGTAGGGTGTGCATTTTTGTCATGGTTCTCAACCTTTTTCCTGCCACCTTCCACCTGCCCCCAATACCTGAAATGCTGTGTTGGTGATTGGGAGAGGTTTTGAAAGGTAAAATACTAAGAGTTAAGCAATCCTGTGCTCAAAATTTCAGATTCCTAAAGTCTCTTTTCATTTAAAGCATTGGCATGAAAGATATAGTTTGCCCTCAAACATTAAGCCCCCACCCCCACCCCCCTTTTGAGTCTTAAAGAAATGTATCTCTCTTAACTGATTTGGCAGATTCTTCAGCTTAGGTTACTAGGGAGGATAAATCCACAGCAAAAGTCCACAAGACTTTATCCTAATTTTATCAGATTACTTCCTCCCAAACTCTTCTTTTGAAGTGCTCTTCAACAGAAGAACAAATGGAGAAGACTTCAATGCTTCATAAAGCTGAAAGCTTCTCCCCAGGGTAATTGAAATATTTCTTATCAAAGGATTGATAAGATCAGGTTGCAGCTGCAACAAAGAAGAAACAGATAAAGCCAAGTGGAAATCGGTAAGACAGCGTTGGTGGTAAAGGCCTATTGAAGATGGTTGAGCTAATTAGAATCTGTAGCTCAGGACATTCCATTACATGCTGGGCAAATGACCCTGTAAGTTTCAAGTCTATCTGCCACATATATATATTGTAAAAGTTCAGATGTAAAAATAATAATGTGCCTGATGGATTCTGTATCCTTGAATGGGCATCACCAACCAGAGGCCTGGAATCTGGCAAATGTCTTTTAAATAGCGTCTCTTTGAGTTCAATATATGCATCTGTCTTCACCACTGTTTAAAACCCATCTTCTAAAAAAAATCGCACAGAGATTTCTGAGAAGCAATGTTCAAAAGAAAGCGGGGGGAGCAATCAAACATAACAAAGTTTTATATTAAAAATACAGTTGGATGAAAATTCCTATTGAAGACATTGAGATAGTTTAAGTTGGAGTTGCTTTATGGTTAAAAAAAGTATTGATAATTTTTTTTAGTCAGCAATGAACCTAAGAGATGCTTAAATTACATCAGGCTGCAGCCCTCACTGCACCTGTTATTCAAACAGAGAGATATGTGGAGATTTCGAAATTGCTTCTCAATAGGAATACTTGCAGGGTTCAGGAGGACTTTTTTTTGTCATGGCCAGATATGGACACATAGTAACACTGTTTCCCCTTGTCAAATGTCAAATCAAATGTGCCCATATGACAGATTTATGCATGTAGAACATGGAGGTTTTGGTACAAATCCCACTATTTCTTTAGACTTCATTTGTGGCTTACTCTTGGCTCTCCATCAGCAAAATTCTTTCTTCAATGCAGGGATCAGAAAAATCTATATAGTAGCCTATAATGCTCCACTGTCATATAATGCATTTTTCAGAATGCAATTGAATTGCATTGAACTACATTATATGGCAGTGAAGACTCAAATAATCCAATTCAATGCAGTTAAACTCCATTTGAAACGGCATTATATGGCAGTGTAGATCCAGCCTCAGAGGAAGGAAAGTCAAAGATGGGAGGAAGGAACACTAACAATTTAAGACATGCAGAAAACCATGCTGCTAGCAGAAAAAAGCAAAGACTATTGAGGAAAGCCAAGGAAGAAAATGCAACTGTGGTTTTAAAGTCAAACATTAAGAAAAAAAATATGGCCACAGATGATTTACATAACTTTAAAGCGGATGATGAAGACATCACAAGATGAAAAGACTTCCTATAATTTCACTGAGTCATTAATCAAAATGAAGATTGTAATCAAGAAATCAGACTTGGAAGGGAAGTTATGAAGCAGAACTCCCCCAAACTAAGGCCTTCAAAGGTCATTTTGTTGTTGTTCATTCATTCAGTTGTTTCCGACTCTTCACAACCTCATGGACCAGCCCACGCCAGAGCTCCCTGTCAGCCGTCACCACCCCCAGCTCCTTCAAGGTCAATCCAGTCATTTACCCCACCCTAAACTTTAGACTTTGTGTTATCTGAATCAGCTTCAAGCCACACAACAACAACAATCCTAATTAACTTGAGTATCTCATCAGCCAAAAGCAGGGCCACACTTCCTATTAAAATACAGTACTGGCAAGTTTATGTTGGAAGGGACAACATTATAACAAGTGACAAATTATGACAAAGTATCAATTTTGTATACATATATATTGCAACAAGTTGCATGTAAAATGCCTAAATTTTAAAAAATACCTATTAACTCTAATGCTTATACAAGTGTAAGATTTTACTTACAGTGCAACTTCAAAACTGCCTGCAGAGATTCCAATAACAACAACAACAAGAACAACAACTTTATTTATATCCCGCCACCATCTCCCAGAGGGACTCGAGGCAGCTTACAAGGCACTCAAAGGTGCAAGACATAAAATACAAAAAAAGCAGAAACAGTAACGTAACAGCCAACACAAATGGAGTATGTCCAAAGCTTATGCCTGGCATCTGATAGCTTGAGAAGTAGCAGAACATCATACTGTTCCATTTTTTAAAATCAAGGGTGTTCTTATAATTGCAATTAGCTAGTACAGTGGAAAGGTAGGGGATATGTGAAAACTCAAGTCTTAAAGTAGGTGGGTATACTCTTAAGTCCCCATTTAGACCATGGAGAACTAATGTGTTGAGTATCCAATCTGTATCCAGTATTTTTCTTTTTTAAAGTATACTTCTCTCATTCTTGAGAGAAGCAAGAATGAGAGAAGTCTACTTTGTCAAGCATTTTTCTGCTGTGTTGAAGGGTGACACTGGCCTATAATACTGGGCAGGGTAGAAGGAACTAAGAAAAGAGGAAGACCACATTACTGATGGATAGACTGAATCAAGGAAGCCACAATCCTGAGAAGTCCTGCTTATGATCGGTTTGCCTGGAGGTCTCTTATTCATCTGGTAAACATAAGTTGAAATCAACTTGAAAGCAATTGACAATATCAAAGCCCACTTATGGAAAACCAGTTGATTTTTCAGTTGTTTGGCACAGTCACTCTGGCTCTTCGACAAAAGCCTATCTGAGGGCCCTTCCACATAATTATATAACCCAGAATATCAAGACAGAAAACCCCACAATATCTGCTTTGTTCTGTGTCCACACTGCCATATATTACAATTCAAAGCAGATAATGTGGGATTTTATTCAGCTGTGTGGAAGGGGCCTGACACGGGAGGCCTTGCCAACAAATAATACCAAAAATGTGAATAAAATGAAACATTTTGAACAAAAATGAAAACACCTGGGAAAAATTAAGCCTTTGAATTTTAAACAATGTGCTTCCCCCATGCTACATGATAATGTTTATTACTTAAGGCTATTTTAATTAACCTTAAGCAGTGATAAAATCTGGAAGCATTTATAAGAATCTTGTATCTTTTTTTTGTAGCAGAAGACAGTTCATGCTGACAAACAAGCCTATTTTCCTGGTATTTTAGTCCCCAAAAAACTACTGTTTCAAATGCTGCTTTTTTAAAAGCAACAATCAAAATAGTTTCAGAGAACACGAGAGGATTAAACTTTATAAAATTTAAAGTTAAAAGGTTTAGGCCTCTTATGTACTCTGAAACCATTTTGAAGAAAAATGTAAATATTAACAATAAAGTATATCTGAAAAGTCTAAAACTAAACATGGTAAAATAATCCAAACATTACTATCGTTCCATTATTAGGAATAATGAAAAAATGCTGTTAGCTGAACATTAAAAAGTGAAGAGGAAAAAATCTTGCTGCTGGAGAGTGTAATAAAAATGCCACCTATAATACAATAAACTCATTAAGTTGGGTTTTCCCTGTGGAGAAAACCACAGGTTACACAAAGGTGTACTTACAATAGAAAAGAGATGGGTGCTCTTCATTTGAAAATATAATACCTAGAAGTTATTTGGCTCTGTTGAGATTCTGTGAAATTAAAAGGCAATTGGTGTAGAGCCATGAAAACACCAGCAAGTCTATATTTGGAATATTATTCAACGTTCTGGTCAATAATGATAACAACACTTGGCTAGGCCTGCAGTAATCTGCATGTGAATTTGCCTGATTAAAATTGTTTGTGCTGGAAATATGCGCTGTGTGGTTTTTAAAAGGCAAAGTATAATCACAGGCTGATATTGTGGCTAGTTACAGCCGCCGGGAAAAAGCAAAAAAGGAGGACGAGTGACTGGACTGGAGAATAAGCAATAGAGAGGCCAACAGAGATAATGTTGATTATACCAAATCCAACATATATTTACATTAATGTAAATCATTTGTGACTTAAATAGCTTGTTAAGTTGAAATATTAGGTTTTAAACTAAGACAGCTTGATCCCCAGGGTTTGCAGACTTTCTCCTATGTTCTGCAGGCAGAAGAGCTTGCCTGTTTACTTTGCTAGCAAAAGGATTATTGCAGTCTCCATCTGGATCAACCCAAATTGACCTCAGTGAGATAAAACTGACTTAAGTTCAAGTACATGTGGCTTGACTGCATTATAGTTAACACCCATATGCATCAGGATATCACATAACAAAGATAAGTAGCATATTGACAAAGGCCAGTTTTAAGGATCAAAACACAAATGTCTGTGCATCTTTGTCATCACTATCTTTAATTTTTCCAACATTTAATCCTATTCCAATTGTGTATGAACCTCACTTGATTTTGGATATCTACATATCATTTAACTTGTGTTTGATAGCAATGTGATGTACGGTCATCCTTCCACATTTCCGATTTTGACTTTTGCAGATTTGATCACTCAGATTTCATTAAAATGTTTTCTCTAGGAATCTCTAAGTCCTCTAGTATCATTCTATGGTCAACTTCCTCCAGTCATGCTGGAAGACCTAGAGATTTCTAGAAATAACATTTCTAGGCATCTCCAGTTCTTCCAGTGTGGTTCTATGGACAGCTTCCAGAAGAAGTGAACTATGAAGTCATGCTGAAAAACCTAGAACAGCAAACCTTTTTTTCATGGTATAGCACAGGTATGGGCAAACTTTCTAACTTGGGAGCTGCATCGTGGGCCAGTGCAGGATGGGAGGGCTGGGAGAGAAGGAGTTCTCCCCAAGTCCCCTCCCTGCCAGGAGGACTGGCTACTCAGTGAGGAAGACAGCTTTTCCCTCCTGTCACAACCAACTCTCACTTTTTCTTTCGCTCTGCTTTGAGATGGGGGCAGGGGAGAAAGCTGAGAGGCAGCTGAAGAGAGACCTCCCCTTCCTCTTCTTTTTTGGGGGCACCTGAAAGGGGAGGCTGAAGGAAAGATGGGATCTCAAAAGGGTTGATCTTGTTCAGGATGAGATGGTGGACGGGAGAGGAAAAAGTGCATGTATTAGACCCTGTATTGCCAACTGAAAAAAATATATTCCTAGAATCCTAAAGTTGGAAGAGACCCTCAAGGGCCATCCAGTCCAATCCCCTGCCATGCAGGAATGCACAATCAACAGCTCCCAATAATCAACCTCTGCTGAAAAACCTTCAGAGAAGGAGACTCCACCACACTCCCAGGTAGCCTATGCCACTCTCTTAACATCTCTTACCCCCAGGAAGTTCTTCATAATCTTTTCAGTCAAATCTTTCTCTGCCATTTGTATCTGTTTCTCCTTTGTGGCCTGGCCTCTAGAACAACAGAAAATCACCCCCCCCCCCCCCAAATGGGACAACCCTTTTAATTTTTAAACATGGTTCTCATGTTTCCTCTCAACGTCACTTCTCCCAGCTAAACATCTTCAGAGAAGGAGCAGGATGGAAGGGAAGGGAAGGAGACCCTGCAGGGCATGTAAATCTTCCTCTCAGCAGGCAGCTGCCTAGGGCTCTCCCTTCTTCCTTTCCCTTCTGCATCTTCTTAGGGAAGGCATACTCCTTGGGGCAAATGCATCTTCCGGGAGCAGCTTTCTGAGGAGGGTGGCAGAGGCCCAGAAGAAGAGCATGCTAGCAAGGAGTGGCAGGCCAGGAAGTGGCTCTGCCTAGTGCTGGTGCTGAGGCTGCCCTGGCCCTCCTCTCTGCATGAGGATGTGATGGGCCACCGCATCCTCATGCTGATAGGATGGTGAGAGAGAGGAGGGCCTGAGAAAAGATCCCAAGGTGCCGTATCCAGCTCCCAGGCCTGGGTTTGTCTATACCTGGTTTAGCACTTTCACAAGGTCCTGTGCTCCTAACCCCAGCGAGGGCTAACTCTGGAAAAGATATATTAAAAAATGAACTTGCTGCCCAGCATGTGCAGTTTACTTCTTTATTAATATTGACCATGTGAAGCCTGTTGTAATAGAAATAATGATGATCAGAGATGACTGCAAAGTCCCAAAGTTGAACACTCTTTAGGTCCTTTCATATTACACACTCATATACTACTAGTTGTATATATCTGGTGTTGTTTGGGTGTCGTTGGGACCACTGGCAACCTACTTTTTCACTTCTCCAACTTTGAGGCCTACCCTACCCTGTTTTCATGGCAACACTCTGACCATGTTAGGCAGCTTCTCTTTGAGATTCTTTCCTTCTTCCATTTCCCTCATACACCTTCTCCCTCCCTTCTTTCTTCTTCCTTCCTTTTTCTCTCTTCCCTCCTCTCATTCATCACGTCTGTCTTTCTTTTCTTTCTTTTTCTTTCTTTCCTTTCCTTCCATCTTTTTCTTTCTCTCTCCTCTTCTCCTTTCCTTTCTTTACCTTCTTTTTCTTTCTTTCTTTCTTTCCTCCCTCCCTTTTTTCCTTTCTTCATTCCCCTCATACCCATGTCACCTTTATTGCCCACTGACATCATAGATAGCCACTTCTCCTAGCAACAGACAATCCAGTGATATCACAGAGGGCCTTTTCACATAGCAAGAGTCTTTGCGGTACAAACAGACAAACATACAGGCAGATAAACCGTATATTCTGGTGTATAAAACTACTTTTTAACCCAAGAAAATCTTCTCAAAAGTCAGGAGTCATCTTATACACGGGGCCATCTTATATGCGGGAGTAGTCTTATACATGAGAGTAGTCTTATACATGGGACTAGTCTTATATGCGGGAGTAGTCTTATACATGGGAGTTGTCTTATAGAGCGGGTGCTGAAACTTCCAATCGGATTGGAGAATCTGTGGTTGCCACATATGGTGGGGGAAGCTCAAAAATGGCAATGGCCGTGTCCCTGCCATTGCAGCGATTGTATGAAAGCATTAAGGGTGACGCTGTACAAGTACGGTAGAAGAAAATCCATTCATCAGGATTCGTGGACTTAATGCGGTCCCAATGGTGAGGTGAAGGGGCGCCTCACCGGGAAGGTGTAAGTGAAGGGCGGAGCAAGCTGCAGGCATCTGGGGTGCCCGGGGTATGGAAAAAAGAGATAGAGTGGCTCTGGGCCCAGACAAACACACCTCTTTTACCTATCTGGCCCGTCCTTGTATCCTATTACCATACCTCCTCCTCTGCCTCTCAGATCTCGCTCCTGAAGACTGCAGTGAAGTGGTGCAGGTGCAGACGTGCGAGATCTGAGAGGCAGAGAAGGAGGTATAGTAATAGGAAAATTACCATATTGAAATCAAATCTGATGCTTTTTACATTTTTATTTGGTGTGCGTTGTAAGAGGGGTAGTCTTATATGGCGAATATATCTCAAATTTTAACTGGAAAAGTTGGGGGTTGTCTTATACGTCCAGTTGTCTTATATGCCGGAATATATGGTACTTTAGCTTTTATATATAAGTGTAGATAGATGATCTCACATCAACTGCTATGAAAACATTCTATGGAATCCTGGGATTTGTACTTTGGCGGAACGCTAGAGCTCTCTGGCTAAGAATCATAAACATCTTCTTCTCAATTACATACCTACAGATTCCACAGGATGTTGCTATGGCGGTTAAAATGGAATCATATCACTATATTGTATAGTGTGAATGAGCCCTTTTCAAATAATTCATAGGTGTTTATACTATTGTCAAATGTTCCAGGTTGTCTGACAACTATGTTAAAAACTCTCCAATTTCACAGGTACTCTTTTGCCACAAACCGATTTGTACCATGTTCCATAATTGTCCATGCTTGCTGGGTTTTCAGTCTCTCTCTGTATTATCAAGATTTTCTTCCTCCTATGCAGAACTGGTGCATCCAACAAAATTCTCTTTCCAGTAGAGGAAACGCTAGTGAAGTCTGTAGGAGAGAAACGGCCAAGTGTTATACATTGAATATATTAAAATGTTATCAATAAAGCTAGGCCAGTAGGAAACTAATGAGAGTAGCAGAAAAGAGAGATATGAGAAAGCAGAAATGAGACGGACAATGAGGAAGCGCAGGACAAAAGGCAATACAGGTCAGTGCAACAAAAAGGAAAGCTGAAAAGGTAGGAAATGGAAGAGTAAAGCAACAAAAAAACCCCATGAACAATTATATATAACTTTTAAAGGCACTAAATGCTTTTTAATCTTTGGCAGAACTTTAAAAACTTTATCCCCCCCCCCCCTTTCTCCCTGCAGAACCTTTGCAGGTATGTGCCTTCAAGTTGCAGGGCTAGTAATAAAAGGGTCTCTCATTCATAGGTTGTGTGCATCTGTGTGTGCCTTCAAGTTGCCTGTCAATTTAATTGTGATCATATTAATTTCACAGGATTCTCTTAGACAAGAAATATTCAGAGGTGGTTTTTCATTGCCTTCTGACATATAGCCTATAGCACCTTGTCTTCCTTGCTGATCTTCCATCCAAGTGCTAATTAGAGCTGACCCTGCTTAGCTTCTAAGCTCAGACAGGATTTGGTGCTTTCAGGGTATTTAGGCCCACTCCAGTTGTCGTGCTCAGAGGCAAAAGGGAAGTCTGAAGCTGCGCAACACATATGATAGGAACATGGAAAGTTTTACTTATTTAGTTTCAAAAGCATTGTATACACTAGTATGAAACTAATAAAAATAGAAGGAGCACAAGTAGCTAAATAATTTTTGACCAAAAATGGGCATTAGCGACTGCATTGTCTGAAGCTTTAAACTATTCTTCCTATGTACATGAGGCAGGGCACTGTGGACAAGCATACAGGTGCGGAGTTGTTTGTTCTGCTCCACAGTCACACAAGATGGAGGATTCTTCACATGGAAAATGAAAACCATGATACAGAAATATATCAAATTTTAACAAAAATATGCCAAAAATATGCCAACAAAACAATGGCCCACATATGGGAAATGCTTAATACAATGCAAACTCAAAGAGAGGGACACTGGGTATTTAAGTAACACATATTCATCTATAGGTGGACCTCACATATAAGTTGAGGGCAGATTTGGGGGCCAAAATAATGTATTTTGCTATGGTATATGGATAAGCTGAGAGACATTTCACACAGAGGTGAAAGCACCAGTGTTATCTGCAGGGAACATTTTCCTATCAAGACAGTAAAAAAGGCCAGAGGAAGAGATAATATATGAACTTGGTGCTTCTTTTTACTTCCCCCAGGACCTACTAAACCTTCTCTTTTTGCCACTCTGTCCAGAGAAATACATTTTGTGTTAATTGTTAAGAAACAGTACTTACATCAATGCACTAATAAATTGACCCCTTTTAAACTGCATTTTTACTAAAAAATTCTAGACTAGTAGAATATATTTATATTAATTTCCCGTGCAATCAAAATAATGCTCAAAATTTTATAACAAAGACTCTGACCGTATAGGGAGCAAGAAATGTCAGGTGCCCAAGATGAGTTGAGGAAAGGAAGGGGCACGAAGAGTCATATAGTAAACATATGTTGGATCATGGAGTGCACCATAGAATGTCAGAAAAAAATCAAGGTGTGCTTTGATAATTATCACACAATAATAATCATAGAATCATAAAGTTGGAAGAGACTTTATGGGTCATCCAGTTCAACCCCATTCTGCCAAGAAGCAGGAAAATTGAATTCAAAGCACCCCTGACAGATGGCCATCCAGCCTCTGTTTAAAAGCCTCCAAAGAAGGAGGCTCCACCCCACCCTGGGGCAGAGAGTTTCACTGCTGAACAGCTCTCACAGTTAAGAAGTTCATCCTTATGTTCAGGTGGAATCTCCTTTCCTGTAGTTTGAAGCCATTGTTTCTCATCCTAATCTCCAGGGCAGCAGAAAACAAGCTTGCACCCTCCTTCCTATGACTTCCCCTCACATATTTATACATGATCCTCATCATGTCTCCTCTCAGCCTTCTTTTCTGCAGGCTAAACATGCCCAGCTCTTGAAGCTGCTCCTCACAGGGCTTGTTCTCCAGACACTTGATCATTTGAATTGCCCTCCTCTGGACACACTCCAGCTTAGAGTCCACATTTCCCATAAATTGGACACAGTATTCCAGTATTCTGACCAAGGCAGAAGAGAGTGGTAGCATTACTTCCCTGGATTTAGACACTATACTCCTATTTATGCAGGCCAAAATCCCATTGGCTTAAATGGGGAGGTGACATACATAATGAAATCATTGAAAGAAAGAGGGAAAATGAGTGTTGGAATACCTTGTATTCCCCACAATATTAAACAAGGTAAGGCTCTCTATATCTATATCTCTATCTATCTATCTATCTATCTATCTATCTATCTATCTATCTATTTACATACATACATAGTAAGAGAAAGAAAGATGGAAGTGATATACATAATAAAATTATTAAAACAAAGAAAGAAAGGGAAAACCCCCCTGTTGCGCCAACTCCACTGGCTACCGATCTGCTACCGGGCTGAATTCAAAGTGCTGGCATTGGCCTTTAAAGCCCTAAACGGTTCCGGCCCAAGCTACCTATCTGACCGCATCTCTGCCTATGAACCCACCAGGACTTTGAGATCTTCCGGAGAGACCCTGCTCTCGATCCCGCCTGCTTCTCAAACTCGGCTGGCGGGGACGAGAGATAGGGCCTTCTCGGTGGTGGCTCCTCGGCTGTGGAACGCCCTTCCTACGGACATTAGACTAGCACCATCTCTAATGGTATTTCGCAAAAAGGTGAAGACCTGGATGTTTGTGCAGGCGTTTGAGTAATTTAGTGCAATCTGGTAATGGAACATAGGAATGGAACAATGGACGACGAACCTGGACTACGCTTGGATGATGAGAAGATTGGGTACGGTTGTTTTTTGTAATAATTGTGCATTGTAATTGCTTATTGGTAATTTATGGATAATGTGTTAAGTCAATTGTTATATGTTGTATGGAACCACTGCTGTTTCTACTGTTTTTACTGTTTGTGAACCGCTGTGAGTCGCCTTCGGGCTTGAGATACAACGGTATATAAGCAAAGTAAATAAATAAATAAATAAATAAAATTAGTTTTTGGCTGTGTTTGAGGAGTTCATGGATATGTTGTATTCATCATAATATTAAGCCAGGTAACACTTATCTGTTCCTCTTTCAATATATATGTATATTTACATCTTTTTCACATGTACTGCTATCGAGCCAGGCATTCTATATCTTTGCAAATATTATATGTATACACAATATATTATATATTATATTATAACATATTATTAGAATAACACAGGAGACAAAGTAGAACTGTCCCCTGGCCCCCCTTTCTTCACTCCGGCCCAGAGCGGCAGTTGGTGCTGGGGGGAGGGGTCCCCAATGGATGGCAAATGCAGGAGACAAGATGGTGCTGTCCCCTAGCCTCCCCTCTCTTCGCTCTGGCCCAGAGTGGTAGTTGGTGCTGGGGGGAGGGGTCCCCAACGGATGGCAAATGCAGGAGACAAAATGGTGCTGTCCCCTAGCCTCCCTTCCTTAGCATCCCATTACTAAAAACATTTTCCTGTCGCATCGTCCAGTCATTCCGTGGGTCTAAATTTGCCAGTTACACTGCATTTGCCAAAGCTTGCTTGGAAAGCCAGGTTTTCGAAATGTTAGGAGGGAGGTGGCAGGTGTAATGTCCCTAGAAAGGGCATTCCACGGCCGAGGGGCCACGGCAGAGAAGGCCCTGTCTCTTGTCCCCGCCAATGAATTGGTATTATTATTCACTAGCTGTACCTGCCACCAATTGCTGTGGCCAACCTTCCCTCCCTCTTTCTCTCCTTCCCTCTTTTTCTTTTCCTTCTTCTTCCTTCCTTCTCTACCTGTTTCTTTCCTCTCTTCCTTTGCTCTTTGGTTCCATCCTTCCTCCTCTCTTTCCCTCCTTCCTTCCCTCCCTCTTTCTCTCTTTCGTTCCTTCTCTCCTTCCTTCCTTTTTTCACGTTTTTATTTCCTTCTCTCCTTCCTTCCTTCTCTACCATTCTTTCTTTCCTTTTCTTCTTTCCCTTTCTCCTTCCTTCCTTCCTTCCTTCCTTCCTTCCTTCCGTGTATATGTTTTGTGTGTTTATATATGCATATATGATTGTGTATATATTTGTGTGTGTGTTTGTGTATACATATGGTTTTGCGCATGCTTTGCAATGTATTTTTTTGGGGATTTTTATGGCTTTTAAAGTCTCTTTTGCTGTGTTTTTAAATGTTTTTTGTGACTGATGGTCACTCGTTGGCCTGAGAGGTGTCCAAATTTGGTGTCAATTCGTCCAGTGGTTTTTGAGTTATGTTAATCCCACAAACGAACATTACATTTTTATTTATATAGACTAGCTGTCCCCTGCCAAGCAATGCTGTGGCCCAGTCTGTGTATATGTGTTTTGTGTGAGTGTGTGGTTTTGCGCATGCTTTGTATTTTTGTTTTTTGGCTTTTTAAGTCCCTTCTGCTGTTTTTGGTGTTTTTATGAGTGATGGTCACTTGTTAGCCTGAGAGGTGTCCAAATTTGGTGTCAGTGGTTTTTGAGTTATGTTAATCCCACAAACGAACATTACAATTTTTATTTATATAGATTAAGTACTATTACTAGGATAAGTATTATTATATTATTAATATATCAGTATTATTAATATATTACTATTACTAGGATAAGTATTATTATATTATTAATATATCAGTATTATTAATATATTACTATTACTAGGATAAGTATTCAATGTATTGTCGAAGGCTTTCATGGCTGGAATCACTAGGTTCTTGTGGGTTGTTTCGGGCTGTAGGGCCATGTTCTAGAGGCATTTCTCCTGACGTTTCACCTGCATCTATGGCAAGCATCCTCAGAGGTAGTGAGGTCATCCCGACTTTGGAACGCCCTCCCGAAAGATCTCAGACAGGCCCCTGCATTGGCAGTCTTCAGAAAGAATTTGAAGACTTGGCTGTTCCGATGTGCCTTTTCAGATTAGGAACCTCCAGTACCAAATCCTAGAAGCACCTTAGTAGAACCAAGATCACTGCACACTGCACACCGCACTTATATTTAACCCCACATCCCTCCTGCCACATCAGCACTTTTAACCCTGTACCCCTATTTCGGCCGGCCCAGCTTTAATAGTGTTTTGTTGTATTGTCACTGTTATTGTTTTCCTGCTTAACTGTTTTTAATTTGCTTGGGTATTGTATTGTTGTATTGTGTTTTTGAGGCTTCGGCCTGTGTAAGCCGCATCAAATCCCTCGGGAGATGCTAGTGGGGTACAAATAAAGTAATAATAATAATAATAATAATAATAATTGGTTTTTTGCCTTTTAAAGTCTCTTTTGCTGTGTTTTAAAATGGTTTTTTTGTGAGTGATGGTCACTCGTTGGCTTGAGAGGTGTCCAAATTTGGTGTCAACTCGTCCAGTGGTTTTTGAGTTATGTTAATCCCACAAACATTACATTTTTTATATTTATATAGATTAAGTACTATGACTAGGATTGTTGTTGTTCATTCGTTCAGTTGTCTCCAACTCTTCGTGACCTCATGGACCAGCCCACGCCAGAGCTCCCTGTCGGCCGTCACCACCCCCAGCTCCTTCAAGGTCAGTCCAGTCACTTCAAGGATGCCATCCATCCATCTTGCCCTTGGTTGGCCCCTCTTCCTTTTGCCTTCCACTTTCCCCAGCATCATTGTCTTCTCTAGGCTTTCCTGTCTCCTCATGATGTGGACAAAGTACTTCAACTTTGTCTCTAGTATCCTTCCCTCCAATGAGCAGCCGGGCTTTATTTCCTGGAGGATGGACTGGTTGGATCTTCTCGCAGTCCAAGGCACTCTCAGAACTTTCCTCCAACACCACAGCTCAAAAGCATCTATCTTCCTCCGCTCAGCCTTCCCTAAGGTCCAGCTCTCACATCCGTAGGTTACTACAGGGAATACCATGGCTTTGACTAGGCGGATCTTTGTTGCCAGAGTGATGTCGGTATAATCCGTCCTACCTCTGCTGCTAATGTGGTAATAAGACCATAATATAGCGCTTAGTGGCGCCTGTTCTGTAGCCAACTGTTTGCACTTTACCAACTGTGGCACTTTACCCCTCCCAACTCCTCCTGCCACACTTTAGTAGTATAGAGGGCCAAATATTTTCTGTTGAGGCTGTTGCACTTTAATATCTTGTTGCACTTTAAAAACCTTGCACCTTAAGAATTACTCGGTAGCCGCGGAATTTACCTTGCACTTTGCACTTTAAGACTCTAGTATTCAAGGACCATCCTATTTCGCGGCTAACGCTTGCCTCTGGTACCCTTCATCTACCGAAGTGTCCATTTCCATCCATGTGGTCCCCCACCCTCCTATGCTTACTGTCTCTGTCACTATTATCTGGTGGAAGGGGCAGGGGAGGTAGTGGGCTGGAACCTGTGGGAAACAATGAGGGGAGGAGGGGGGATGAAGAAGGCCAGCACAATTGGCAAGATAAAACGCCAACATCCCAAACAGCTGGTGAAAGTGTGATTAAGACCCTAGCCAGAAATAGCGGCATGGAGGAGGGGAGGTGTTCCACTAGCCGAGGGGCCCCCATAGAGGTCGTGGTGGGAAGGAGGAGATGCGGGAAAAGGAGACCTCAAATTCGGCCAAATTCGGACCACTTATCTATAATCAAAATTCCAAATCGGTCTCCTAAGGTAAATTGGTGTAACCAGGTGAGCGGACCCTCCGGTCTGAAGGTGGTGCTGTTGAACGCCAGATCTGTCAACGGAAAAACGACCTGGATCCAGGACTTAATCCTGGACGAACGGGCAGATCTGGCGTGCATCACGGAGACCTGGTTGGATGAAGCTGGAGGAGTAAATCTGACCCAGCTTTGTCCTCCGGGTTTCTCCGTGCAGCACCAACCTAGATCCGGAGGGCGGGGAGGCGGGGTCGCAGTGGTCTATAGGGACTCCATCCATCTGACCAGGTGCCCCATCCCGCAGACCGCAAATTTCGAAAGCGTCTACCTGAGGGTGGGTGACCGGGACAGTATAGGGATTCTAGTAGTGTACCGTCCACCTCGCTGCACTACAGTCTCCCTACCTGAGCTAGCGGGGGTGGTCTCGAGCCTGGCATTGAAGTCTCAACGGCTTCTTGTGCTGGGAGACTTCAACGTCCATGCCGAGACAACCCTCACAGGCGCAGCTCAGGACTTCATGTCTGCCATGGCAACCATGGGGCTGTCCCAACAAATATCTGGCCCCACCCACTGTGCTGGACACACATTGGATTTGGTTTTCTGTCAGGGATGGGAACAGGGTGGCGGTGTGGAGGAGTTGTCCATCTCTCCGTTGCCATGGACCGACCACTTCCTGATCAGATTTAGGCTCACTGCGCCCCCTAACCTCTGCAAAGGTGGAGGACCCATTAAGATGGTCCGCCCCAGGAGACTGATGGATCCGAATGGCTTCCTGACGGCTCTTGGGGATTTTCCCGCCACCTCGGTAGGTGACCATGTCGAAGCCTTGGTGGCTCTCTGGAATGGGGAGATGACCAGGGCTATTGACATGATTGCTCCGGAACGTCCCCTCTCAAGTAGCCGAGCTAAACCAGCCCCTTGGTTTACTGAGGAGCTGGCAGCTATGAAGCGAAGGAAGAGGGAACTAGAGAGCGTGTGGCGTTCGGAACCGAGCGAGTCAAACCGAGCACGGTTTGTGTCCTCTCTTAGGGCATATGCCGCGGCAATAAAGACCGCAAAGAAAACTTTCTTTGCGGCCACTATTGCGTCTGCAAAGAACCGTCCGGCGGAGCTGTTTCGGATTGTCAGAGGTCTTTTAACTCCCGCCTCTGCAGGTGGGAGCCCTGACAATTCGGTCGCGCGCTGTGAAGCATTTGCTCGGTTCTTCGCAGACAAAGTCGCCTTGATCCGTTCTGGGCTGGACGCCGCGTTAGATGCAGACTCTGTGGATGTAACGAGAGCACCTGCTTGTCCTATTTTGTTGGATTCTTTTCAGTTTGTGAAACCCGAGGATGTGGACAAGATACTTGGAGGAATGAGGCCCACCACGTCCATCCTAGACCCCTGCCCATCCTGGCTTCTGAGAGAGGCCAGAGGGGGATTGGCCGAGTGGGTAACAGTGGTGGTGAATGCCTCCCTTCGGGAAGGCAAGATTCCAGCGAGCCTAAAACAGGCTATTATAAAGCCGCTGTTGAAGAAGCCATCACTGGACCCCACTAAATTGGACAACTTTCGGCCTGTTTCCAATCTCCCCTTTTTGGGCAAAGTCATGGAAAGCGTGGTGGCCTCACAACTCCAGGTATTCTTGAGAGACACGGATTATCTGGATCCGGCACAGTCTGGTTTCAGACCGGGGCATGGTACCGAGACGGTCTTGGTCGCCTTAGTGGATGATCTGCGCCGGGAGCTAGACAGGGGGAGTGTGTCCCTGTTGGTGCTCCTGGACCTCTCAGCGGCCTTCGATACCGTCGACCACGGTATCCTTCTGGGGCGCCTTGCGGAAATGGGTCTTGGAGGCATTGCTTTGCGGTGGCTCCGGTCATTTCTGGAGGGTCGCACCCAGAAGGTGTCATTGGGGGACTCCTGTTCCGCACCACAACCTTTGACTTGTGGGGTGCCACAGGGTTCCATACTGTCCCCCATGCTATTTAACATCTACATGAAGCCGCTGGGTGAGATCATCCGGAGTTTCGGGGTGCGGTGTCATCTGTACGCAGATGATGTCCAACTCTGTCACTCCTTCCCACCTGCTACTAAGGAGGCCGTCGAGGTCCTGAACCGGTGCCTGGCCGCTGTAACGGTCTGGATGAGGGCGAACAAACTGAAACTAAATCCAGACAAGACAGAGGTACTCCTGGTCAGTCGCAAGGCCGAACGGGATATAGGGTTACAGCCTGTGCTGGACGGGGTCGCACTCCCCTTGAAGGCGCAGGTTCGCAGCTTGGGTGTGACCCTGGACTCATCGTTGAGCCTGGATCCCCAGGTTTCAGCGGTGACCAGGGGAGCATTTGCACAGCTTAGGCTTGTGCGCCAGCTGCGCCCGTATCTCGGGAAGTCTGACTTGGCCACGGTGGTACACGCTCTTGTCACATCCCGCCTGGATTACTGCAACGCTCTCTACGTGGGGCTGCCCTTGAAGACGGCCCGGAAGCTTCAGCTGGTCCAGCGTGCGGCAGCCATGTTACTAACTGGAGCGGGTAGCAGGGAGCACACAACGCCCTTGTTGTCCCAGCTTCACTGGCTGCCGATTTGCTACCGGACCCAATTCAAGGTGCTGGTCTTGGCCTACAAAGCCCTAAACGGTTCCGGCCCAAAATACCTTTCTGACCGCATCTTGGCCTACGAGCCCACGAGGACCTTGAGATCGTCTGGGGAGGCCCTTCTCTCGATCCCGCCTGCATCACAGGCACGGCTGGCGGGGACGAGGGAGAGGGCCTTCTCGGTGGTGGCCCCCCGGCTGTGGAACACTCTCCCGGCACACATCAGACAGGCGCCCTCCCTCATGTCCTTTCGAAAAAGCCTTAAGACCTGGCTGTTCGAGAGGGCATTTAATTAAGTGCTAAGCAACAACATTACGGTAATGAGAACTGGAATGGTATAAGGAAAATGAGACTGGCTATGATTCTATTAAGAGACGAAGCGGATTTTTATGTAGTTTGTATTTGTTGTATAGTCATATGTTGTTGATACTGGCCTCTGTAACTGTCTTTTTATGTGTACTGTACACCGCCATGAGTCGCCCGTAAGGGCTGAGAATGGCGGTCAATAAGTGCATCTAATAAATAAATAAATAAATAATAAATGTCTCTACTCTTTACTATTTTATCGAGATTGGACATTGCTCTCCTCCCAAGAAGTAAGCGTCTTCTGATTTCCTGGCCACAGTCTGCATCTGCAGTCATCTTTGCACCTAGAAATACAAAGTCTGTCACGGCCTCCACATTTTCTCCCTCTATTTCCCAGTTGTCAATCATTCTTGTTGCCATGATCTTGGTTTTTTTGATGTTTAGCTGCAACCCAGCTTTTGCGCTTTCTTCTTTCACCTTGATTAAAAGGCTCCTCAGCTCCTCCTCGCTTTCGGCCATCAGAGTGGTGTCATCTGCATATCTGAAGTTGTTAATGTTTCTTCCAGCAATTTTCACCCCAGATTTGCATTCATCAAGCCCCGCACATCGCATGATGTGTTCTGCATACAAGTTAAAAAGGTTGGGTGAGAGGATGCAGCCTTGCCGTACGCTTTTCCCAATCTTGAACCAGTCTGTTGTTCCGTGGTCCGTTCTTACTGTTGCTACTTGGTCCTTGTACAGATTCCTCAGGAGAGAGGCAAGGTGGCTTGGGATGCCCATCCCACCAAGAACAATTTATTATGATCCACACAGTTAAAGGCTTTAGAATAGTCAATGAAACAGAAATAGATGTTTTTTCTGAAACTCCCTTTCTCTTTTTTGGCTGATATCCAAACAGGCGATGAACTGATGTCTCTGCCTTGGTCCTTTCACTATTGGCTGCCACTTCCCGGTGGAAGTGCACTTGACAGATGCAACTATCTTTCGGGTTGCAAAGGTCGACAACAAGCTACACAACTGGTCGGAAGCTCACTCCGACCCGGGCTGGCTTTGAACTCGTGACCTTTTGATCAGAATGTTTTTTTGTGAGTGACGGTCACTCGTTGGCCTGAGAGGTGTCCACATTTGGTGTCAATTCGTCCAGTGGTTTTTGAGTTATGTTAATCCCACAAATGGAGCCCCCGGTGGCGCAGTGGGTTAAAGCACTGAGCTGCTGAGCTTGTTGAGCGAAAGGTCGCAGGTTCGATTCCGGGGAGCGGCGTGAGCTTCCGCTGTCAGCCCTAGCTTCTGCCAACCTAGCAGTTCGAAAACATGCAAATGTGAGTAGATCAATAGGTACCGCTCCGGCGGGAAGATAACGGCGCTCCATGCAGTCATGCCGGCCACATGACCTTGGAGGTGTCTACGGACAGCGCTGGCTCTTCGGCTTAGAAATGGAGATGAGCACCACACCCCAGAGTCAGACATGACTGGACTTAATGTCAGGGGACTACCTACCTACCTTTAATCCCACAAATAATAGTAAGTATTTTTATATTATTAATATATCAGTATTAGTAATATATTGTTAGGAGTATTAGTGTACTAATAGGAGACTAATAGGAGACTCTGTGGAGACTAATAGGAAACTGTGGAGACTAATAGGAAACACACCCACCCCGCCTTCGCCCTCTGAGGCGAATGAAGAAGCAAAGGAAGGAAGGGAAGAAAGAAAGAAGCGCGGAGAGCTTTGCCGTTGGGCGCGCGCGCAGGAGCGAGGCAGGGCGCATGCGCACAGCGGAAGGATTCGAAGGTCGGTGTAGGACGACACACACACGCACAGAGAAAAAAAGAAGATCCCTCCGCGCCTGTGACCCGCCGCCAGAGACTGAGGCAGGCGGAGGTGGGAGAAGAAGAAGAAGAAGCCCCGCCCCCTCGCTTGCGCCGCTCCTCCTCCTCCTCTTCCCCCCTCCCTCCTCCTCCTCCTCCTCCTCCTCCCCCCAGCCGGGTGTGAGGAGGGGGCACCCCGAGGGTTGCTTGGCCTTCCTTCTCTCCTTCCTTCCTCCCTTCCCCCCTCCCCTCCCGCTCCTCCCTCCTCCCCCTCCCCCTCAGGTGGGGATCGCTTCGAGAAGCCCGTCCCAGCGTCCTTTGCGGCCCCAACATGGAGGAGCTGGCGGTGGAAGTGCGCGGCTCCAACGGGGCCTTCTACAAGGTAAGGCCTCGCTCGCCCGCCCGCCCTCAACCCTCATGGGGAGCTACAACAGGCATGGGCAGGCTCGGGCCCTCCCTCAGCGGGTTTGGGACTCCAACTCCCACCATTCCTAACAGATTCAGGCCCCTTCCTTTTCCCCTTCAGCCGCTTAAGCGGCTGAGGGGGAAAAGGAAGGGGCCTGAGGCTGTTAGGAATGGTGGGAGTTGGAGTCCAAACCCCCTTGAGGGAGGGCCCGAACCTGCCCATGCCTCTATAAGTTTGGGGCTTTGTTTGTGTTGGTAGAAAACCCCTTTTCATCAATACATTGTATCCCCCCTAAAAAAAATAACATTAAGCCAGGTAAGGCGTGTATGTCCCTCTCTCAATGTCTATGTTTAGATACATAATAATAATAAACTTTATTGTGTTGGTAGTAATAAAAATAATAATAAACTTTATTGTGTTGGTAGAAAAGCCCACTTCATCAATACATTGTATCTCCCCTAAAAAACAACAACATTAAGCCAGGTAAGGCGTGTATGTCCCTCTCTCAATGTCTATATTTAGATACATAATAATAATAATAATAATAATAATAATAATAAACTTTATTGTGTTGGTAGAAAAGCCCACTTTATCAATACATTGTATCCCCCCCTAAGAAAAACAACATTAAGCCAGGTAAGGCGTGTATGTCCCTCTCTCAATGTCTATATTTAGATACATAATAATAATAAACTTTATTTGTACCCTGCCACCATCTCCTCAATGGGGACTCGGAGCGGCTTACATGGGGCTTAACCCGAACAAGAATTAAAATATAACAATACTGCTTTGATTTGGATGGAAAATAGGAGAAAGGCAAGTCAGAAGTATGTGCATCAATAGGAGCATAGTGTCTAGATCTAGGGAAGTCATGCTACCCCTCTATTCCGCTTTGGTTAGACCACACCTGGAATATTGTGTCCAATTCTGGGCACCACAATTCAAGAGAGATAGGGACAAGCTGGAAGGTGTCCAGAGGAGGGCGACTAAAATGGTCAAGGGTCTGGAGAACAAGCCCCATGAGGAGTGGCTTAAGGAGCTGGGCATGCTTAGCTCAAATGAGAGGAGATATGATAGCCATGTATAAATATGTGAGAGGGAGCAAGCTTGTTTTCTGCTTCCTTGGAGACTAGGACGCGGAACTATGACTTCAAACTACAAGAGAGGAGATTCCATCTGAACATGAGGAAGAACTTCCTGATTGTGAGAGCCGTTCAGCAGTGGAACTCTCTACCCTGGAGTGTGGTGGAGGTTCCTTCTTTTTAAACAGAGGCTGGATGGCCATCTGTAAGGGGTGATTTGAATGCAATATTCCTGCTTCTTGGCAGGGGGGTTGGACTGGATGGCCCATGAGCCTCTTCCAACTCTTTGATTCTATGATTCTATGAATACAAATTGCAATAAAATAAACAACATAACATTAAAATAAAACATCAAAGCATATAAAACAATATACACAGAACATAGGGACTAAACATAAGATACATAAGGAGAGGAAGGAAGTAATATACACAATAGAAATTATTATAAAAAACAAAGAGGGAAAACAAGTTTTGGGCTGTGTTTGAGGAGTTTGTGAATATATTATATTCCCCACAATATTAAGTCAGGCAATCCCTCTATATCTATATGTATCTATATAAATAAAAATGTAATGTACGTGTGTGGGATTAATATAACTCAAAAAGCACTGGGCAAACTGACACTAAATTTGGACACAATACATCTATCAGGCCAATGAGTGGCCATCACTCATAAAAACACTGAACCCTCTATCTATATAAATGTAATGTATGTTTGTGGAATTAATATAACTCAAAAAGCACTGGACGAACTGACACCAAATTTGGACTCAATGAGTGGCCATTACTCATAAAACACTGAACCCTCTATATATCTATATAAATAAAAATGTAATGTATGTTTGTGAAATTCACATAACTCAAAAAGCACTGGGCAAACTGACACCAAATTTGGATACAATACATCTATCGGGCCAATGAGTGTCCATCACTCATTAAAACACTGAACCCTCTATATATCTATATAAATAAAAATGTAATGTATGTTTGTGGGATTAATATAACGCAAAATGCACTGGACAAACTGACACCAAATTTGGACACAATACATCTGTCAGGCCAATTAGTGGCCATCACTCATAAAAACACTGAAAAACACAGTGGAAGAGAATTTAAAAAGCCAAAATAATAATAATTAAAAAAAATACATTACAACGCATGCACAAAAACACATATATACATAAACACACATTATATACATATACACAAATATATATAAACATATATGCATATATATATACACACACACACACACAACATATATACAGAAGGGGGAGGACAGAAGGAAATAAAGTGATAGAAGAAAGGAAAGAAAGAGAGAAGGAAGGAGAGAAGGGATGAAAGACAGAAAGAGGGAAGGAAGGAAGAAAAGAGAGAAGGATGGAACTCGAGAGCAAAGGAAGGGAGGAAAGAAAAATGTAGAGAAGGAAGAAAGAAGAAGGGAAAGAAAAAGAGGGAAGGAAGTAAAGAGAGAGTGAAGAAAGGAGAGAAAGAGGGAGGGAAGGTTGGCCACAGCAATGCGTGGTGGGTACAGCTAGTAAACAATAAAAATTACTATAAAAAAGAGGGAAAATACGTTTATGGGCTGTGTTTGAAGAGTTTGTGAACATATTGTATTCCACACAATATTAAGGCAGGCAAGGCCTATCAATACCTCTATATCTATATAAATAAAAATGTAATGGACCTTTGTGGGATTAACATAACTCAAAAACCACTGGACGAACTGACACCAAATTTGGACACAATACATCTATCAGGTCAATGAGTGGCCATCACTCATAAAAACACTGAAAAACACAGTGAAAGAGACTTAAAAAGCAAAAAAATTAAAAATACATTACAACGCATGCACAAGAACACAAATATACACACACATATATACACACACAAAACACATATACACGACTGGGCCACAGCAACACGTGGCAGGGGACTGCTAGTATACACACACATGCGCACACACACACAGGAAAACGTTGTATTTCTACAGTATTAAGCCAAGTAACACATGCCATGAATAGTTTATGTTCCCCATAATATTAAGCCAGGTAGGGCTTATCTCTTCCTCTCTCAATATATATATTTACTTATGTACATGCATACATAGTTTTGACTTGTGTTTAAGGAGTTCATGCATACTCTGTATTCCCCATAATATCAGGCCAGGTAAGGTGTATCTCTCTCTCTCTCTCTGTGTGTGTATCTATCTGTATACACACACACATACATACATACATACCTACAAACATAGAAAGAAAGAAAGAAAGAGGAAAGTCACATACATGATAAAATTATTAAATTTTAATAGGGGAAATAAGTTTTGGGCTGTTTGAGGAGTTCATCAATATCTTGTATTCCACACAATATTAAGCCAGGTAAGACTTATCTGCCCCCCTCTCATTATATATTTATTTATTTACACACATTCATAGAAAAAATGAGAGAGAGAAAGAGGGAGGTGACATACATAATAAAACCATTGAAAGAAAGAGGGAAAACGAGTGTTGGAATACCTTGTATTCCCCACAATATTAAACAAGGTAAGGCTTGTCTGTCCCTCTCTCTCTCTCTCTCTCTCTCTCTATTTTTATTTACATACGTATGTAGTAAGAGAAAGAAAGATGGAAGTGATATACATAATAAAATTATTAAAACAAAGAAAGAAAGGGAAAATTAGTTTTTGGTTGTGTTTGAGGAGTTCATGGATACATTGTATTCCCCATAATATTAAGCCAGGGAACACTTATTTGTCCCTCTCTCAATATATAAACATATTTACATACATACATAGAAAGAAAGAGAGAGGGAAAATAAGTTTTGGGTTATGTTTGAGGAGTTCATGAATACATTATATTCCACATGATATTAAGCCAGACAAGGTTATCTGTTCCTCTCTCAATATATATATTTACTTACAGACATATATCCAGGGAAAGAAAGAGGGAAAATAAATATGGGCTGTGTTTGATGAGTTCATGAATACCTTGTATTCCCCACAATATTAAACCAGGTGAGGTGTATCCCTCTCCTCTCTCTATACACATACATACATACATACATACAGAGAAAGAAAGAAAGTTTTGGACTGTGTTTGTTGAGTACATAAATACCTTGTATTCCCCATGCTTTTAAGCCAGGTAAGGCTTATCTGTCTGTCCCTCCCTCAATATATACATAAAGGAAGAGGGAAAATAAGTTTTAGACTATGTTTGAGGAGTTTATAAATATGTTGTATTCCCCATAATATTAAACAAGGTAAGACATCTCCTTCCCTCAATATCTTTATGGAGAAAATAAGTTTTGGGGAGTGCATTGTACACTGTATTCCCCACTATATTGTATTGTACCTCCCATAATATTAAGTGAGGTAAGGCTTTTCTCTTCAAAAGGTGGGCCAAAAGTCACAAAGGGTTTTCTATTTTTAACTGTTTTGTTTTAAAGTTACAATACTATAGCATCATATGAAGTATATATAGGAAATAGTTACATTAGATGTAAAATCTTTTCAATCCCCCAAAGGTTATTAAAACATCCCATGCCTCTGACTATTGCCCCACCCATCTTATGTTTATGTGTGAAAAGTAAGTGTGTATGTGTGTGTGGGGGGGGGGGGTATTGTATGGGGTGGTTGGCTAGGAAAGGCTAGGGGAGTCAAGGAAATAGGTTTTATGGTGTAAGGAGATAATGGGAATGGAAGAGGCCACCTTGTGAATACGTTGTATGCCCCATAATATTAAAAGGAGACAAGACTCTTCTCTTTTGTTCTTTAAATATTTATGAATGTAAAGGCAAAGTGTGTTTGTGGGGATTATATGAGAGCAATTAGGTAGAGAAAACAATATTGGGACGAGAAAGTAATACATTTTGGGGAGTGTGGGAGCAGAGGGATGGTGGTAGTAGAGTATGTTGTATGCCCCATAATATCTTTTGACTTACGCACCCCTAAAGTGTGCCCTAGAAACTGAACAAGTGAAGGGTTTCCTTTGGGTTGGGCAGGGCTATGCCCTTTGGAGATTTGAAAACACTTCAATAACATTTCTCAGGGTTTTGTTGTGTGTATGTGTGTTTCCTTGAACTATTAGATAAATAGCGACGAGTGGAAAAGGGTTGTTCCAGGATTGTATGTTATTTTAATCTGTATTTGTAGCCCCCAAGGGAAAGCACAAGGGTAGGTTGTGTCTTGCAGTACTCGTAAATGTGTATAGGGGATTCTCTCTTCTGTTAGTCATAACAGTATTTTTTTTAAAAATCAATTGCTAATGTTTTATTAATCTCAGAATGCGTGGAATCGCACGTGGGATAATTAAAAAGAACTTATTGGAATGTATGGTGCTTTTAGAATATTTTTACAGTGGGGTGAAGTGGGATAAAATCTAAGTTCTACTGTAGATGTTGGTGAAATTCTAATAACACAAAATATAGGGTACTTTGTTTAAAATAAGGCTTACAAAATTAGGAATGTGGGGCAACTTTAATACTTTGAGGGGCTCAGAGTTTATTTATGTCATCAGAACTCTTCCTTCACTGCCACCCTCTCTGGAATGCCAGGATGTTGCAGGATCAATACAGGATACCCTCAGCTGTTGCCTGTCAGTCTTGCTCCCTCAGCCAAGCCTTGGATGCTTGAAAATCCTGTATCTTTTTATGGCGTGAGGCCTCTGTGTTCCTTTACAGGAGAGCTGATAGCTGTCAGCATTGTGAATGTTAAGTTTTATCTTTGCTGTGTAAGTTCCTTCTATTTAGACATACATGCAGGACAATTACAACAGTATTATCATTTCCTGTATTTTTTTCTTCTTGTTCCTTCTTGTTAAATATCAATAATTTCAATGTGAAACCATATTATTAATGGTATTTGCTGTTTATTAGGTAATACTAGACGTTCAAGAATTTCTCATTTGCAAAACTGTACAGTTTTGAAGGTCTGACTGTATTTGCATTTCAGTTTTCACTTTGTACACAGATCTGAATGGCTTCTGCTTCGCAGCTGTATGATAAAGTAGTATCTTTGCGTCATTTATTTCTAGAACACTTTTCTACAAAAAGAGGTATTTTGTAAACACTACATTAAAATGTAAACAAATTCTCCATCCTAAAAATGCAGGGTTTTGTTTTTTTAACTAGAGAAGACGCTACTGGTTAGTAGTGTTTGAAATTTCTAGAAAATAATACCTTGATTTTCTTTATGACCTTGAATGTATAATAAAGCTGTGCCGTAGTTTTCACTCCTGGAATGCTCAAATATTTGTACATACTAAATACAAAGTTAGGGTCTGTCAAACTTGTTGTAATTCCAGAACCTGTGGAATCAAAACTTCCTTTTACTGCAGCTGCGTTCTCTGGTACCAGAGCTTTAACCCTCTTGAACAGCCCTTCAGGATCAACAAAATTGGAAGAGGGATGGGCTATTACCAGTTCTGGCAGAAGTAGCAGAATCTAATGGAAAACATTATTGTATCCCAAACACTATGCTTAACTTGAGCATGTGTGACTTTTTAACCTTTTTATACAGAAGAATGTAGGGATATTTAGGTTCGTTTCCAGCCTACATTAAGGTTTTCCTCACTACTATTTTGGTTTATTTTGTGGGTTTTATTCAATATTAGTGCTTACTGATGAGAAATGTCAGCTGTTTGGGTACATACTCTGATTTGCAGAGATCCTTTTCTTTATTATCGCCATCTTCTGAGACTGAGAGAATGTGACTTACCCAGGGTAATCTGGTAATCCAGACTCTCTAGCTTAATTCTCATCATTTTGCTTGTATAAATATGTGGTGGTGGTGGTGGGGGGGGGGGGGGGCTATTGCGTCTGAAAAGTAAGTTTTTTGATTGGCTAGTAGGATACAAAATATCCTATGAACCTAGATAAAGGCAACCCAATAGTAATAAGAGACGGAACTCCTGTGTATTTATTTATCGTGTTGGAAGCAAATTGAGCATACAGTTATAATGTATAAAAACCACAAAGTTGAAACATTGAAACATGTATTTAGCTTTGGATAGTATAAGGAAGGCTTAACACCCCTGTGGTGTTTCCTTTGCTGCCTGTGTCCCAGTTTGGAAGATTTCACTGTCCTTGTTATAATTGAATTTTGAAAAAAATGGCTTGTTGTGGGAAAAACGATTGGAGATAAAGCTTCAATGGAGATATCTTTTCCCCATGATAACCCTTTCAGGAGCAAATTTCCCTTTTCTCTCACTTTCTGTTGTCTCAGTCCTGTTTTTAACTGTATTTGTAAGTCAGATGTTTGTCACTCAGAGACTCCCAGTACTTTCAGAACTGACCAGCCAATGATTCTTTGAACTGGAATTTGCTTGGATTTATTTTTCATGGACCATTGATAGAGGCTTTTTTAGTCAGGTTTAACCTTTAGTGGGAACATGCCACTCCGGATGTTACTGAACTGCAGCTTCCATTAGACTTCGCCATGGTGAGATGATAGTTCCAGCCAAGCTACATAGCTGAATTCTTGAGAATCAAAATTCAAAAGATTACTTGACAAGATGGAGGAACTTTCCCTATACAATGGAATCTTGACTTACGAGCAGTCCAAGATACGAGCTGTTGCTTCTCTGATTTTCTGTTCTGATTTGCGAATGGTGATCCAAGTTATGAGCCAGAGGAGGAGGCTCCGTACTCTGCTAGCAGGCCCTGTACAAGATGGTAGACTCTCTTGTGTTAGCACTATCTCTTGTGGTAGTGCAACAATATGGTACTTTTGTGAGAGGTAGTGCAAGAGTACCTGCCATCTTGTACTGTAGGGAATTCTATGGTTGTAACAAATCTTGATTTCAGTAAGGCATTTGACAAGGTCCCCCATAGTCTTCTTGCAAACAGACTAGTAAGATGTGGGCTAGGCAAGGCTACTATTAAGTGGATCTGTAATTGGTTAAGCGACTGAACCCAAAGGATTCCCACCAATGATTCCTCTTTATCCTGGAAAGACGTGACTAGTGAAGTGCCGCAGAGTTTGGTCCTGGGCCCAGTACTGTTCAACATCTTTATCAACTACTTGGATGGAGGTTTAGAGGGCATGCTGATGATGTTTGCAGATGATGTCAAATTGCAGTTTCTCAAGTTGCTTCTGACACGATTTTTAAAAGTGCACAAGAAGCTGAACATGAGCCAACAGTGTGATGCAGTAGCTAAAAAAACCAATGGGATTTTAGGCTGAATTGAAAGTGGTATACTGTCTAGATCAAGGGAAGTAATGGTGCCTTTGTATTCTGCTTTGGCCAGACATCACCTGGAATACTGTGTCCAATTCAATTTAAGAGAGATATTGAGAAACTGGAAGGTGTCCAGAGGAGGGCAACTAAAATGATCAAAGTTCTGGAGACCATGCTCTGTGAGAAGGGACTTAAAGCCTGCAGAAGAGAAAGTTGCGAGGTGACATGTTCACCATGTTTAAATATTTGAAAGGCTGTCATTAGGAAGAAGGAGTAGGCTTGTTTGCTGCTGCCCTAGAGACTGGGTTTCGAAACAATGGATTAAAATTAGAGGAAAGTAGATTCTGCCTAAGCATTAGAAAGAACTTCCTCACCGTGAGAGCTGTTCAACAGTGGAACTTTCTGCCTTGGATTGTGATGGAAGCTCCTCCCTTGGTGGCTTTTAAACACAGACTGGATGATACTTGATTGTGTATTTCCTACATGGCAGGAGCTTGGATTAGATGGACCATATGGTCTTTTCCAACTCTTTTATTCTATGATTTTGTGATTAAACTCATGACAAATTACCTGGTTCTCATTCAGCAGCCATGTGATAGAGCCGTTGTGGGAAATTTGCATACATTGGCTGTGATATATGGTATTATAGTAATGCAGTTTTCTAACTCCTGCTTGCTTCCATGTCAGTAGGTTCATTAATCTTGTTTAAGTTTTGGTAAAGGCATGAAAAGGGTATGCACCATTGAGTTGACTGTTGACTTATGGAAAATTCATGAATATCATAGGACTTAATTAGGCAAGGAATACTCATGAATATTCCATGCTTAAGAAAAACCTATGAAATTCATGGGGTTGCCCTAAGTCCACAGGTGTCTTGAAGCCACAGCCCCACTCATTCTGATGTAGAGTTCTCACTCTGGAGAGGAAACTCATATTTTCTATTTCTTGTTTTAATCGCATTGTATATACCCCCTCTTGCATATGGCAGTGGAGAGGAGGATGGGTAGGAAATAGTCTCTACTTATGGTAGTAACTACAAGGTAAGATGGAGAATGTTTAAAATACCCCTCAATTTCCCTCAATTTTCTGTTAGGAGTGGAGAGCTGTATGTATATTCCAACCTTGCAACCTGAGTTGATTGGCACCAAATAACTGTCTGTAGGTAAGAGGGCTCAGCAGGCCAGAATTGTATGTCAGAGAGCAAATAACTGTCCAAAAGATACCTGAGCCAACATTCTTCTAACTGAAGTTGTGATGAAGTGTGTTGGAAATGACTAGGGCAATCCCTCTTCTGGCCTACTTTTTGCTATCATTGTAATCAATCTTGGGCTGAAGGAGGCTTGAATTTCATATTTCGGCCTACCTCTTTGCCAATCTGTTTTTGGCTCCTCTGCCAATATTCCTCACCCAGCAGGACAGTTCTGCCAGCAGTGATTCTCTTGGTACATCTCTGAGATCAGATAGCATAAGGGGGTTTTTGCTAGTAGAAGATAGCTAGCACATCTTTGAATTAGGATTGCACAGTTAGACCAAAGCGGCAAGCAGCCTTTTTAATAAAAAGCATGCATGTATAAGTAGTCCAACCTAGATTCTTTTCCCAAAGAACTCTAAATGGTTGCAGTTTAGATAGTCCTGAAGGAGTTTCTGTTATGAAGGTCAAGGTGGGGAATCGAGCACCACCACCACCCACCCAACTAGAAAATGTTTTAAAGATTTCCTTTCTGCCAGTTTATGGATCTGTCAATATACCATTTATGCACCATAATGGGCAGGATAATGTTTAGACATACCTCAGCCATCTTCGCTTTCCTCATTTGAATAGCAACATAGCTGAAAAGGAGATTTTTCTGTTCACAATGGAGGATTTTTATAAAACCTTGGATTTTCCAGGATAATTGCTCATATGTAAAGCCTTCATGCAAACTATGTAAACTTTTTTCTGAAATATTTCTTTAGAGATGAAGGAACGAATAACTAACAAATATAGGGGTAAATAGTCTCTTGTTCTGTGTGCAGGAAAGTGGGGTGCTTGTGGATGTGAGCTGGGTAATGTCTGAAGAAGGGTAGAGCCACACTGACTGTGTTCAATTGTAAGTGGTGATGCTATAGCTAACTTCACTTGCATTTGTCATGTTCACAATTTTTATTGTATTGTTTTGGGATATTTTGCTAAACTATTTTAATTTTTATCAATAGCTGAATATAAATGTCTGTTTTAGTGTTTATTATTAATACTGCCCATATAGGGCAAATATCAGTTTTTTTAAAAGAAGTTAATTGGGAAAAGGTAGCATTCAGAAGAAATGCTTGTTGTGTTTTGAAACCAACATGGCAGGAGCCTTTCACCTAATTCTTATGGAAAGGACAGGGATTCCTGGTTAACAAACAACCCCTCCCCCCTTTCTCATAAAGAGTTCCAGAATATTGGGGAATTATTTCTTTTAATGTAATTGTACTTAATTATTGTACTTTAAATCAAGATAAATTACATTCTTGGAATCTTACTCTGTAAAGGGCTGGTGTGTAGAAATGGTTTATAAAAAGGACAACTCATTCTAATGCAGTCAGTTCAGTACATAATGCCTTATAAGAATGTGTAATCAGTTGGAGGGTTGCTTTTGTATCTAGCTTCAGGTGATTGATAAAATTGTTGATTGCTTTTGTTACTTTTTTGTTTACAACTGACATCCCAAGATGTTTGAACCCTGGCATAATCTCTTGTCTCCGATGGCAAAGGACACAGGTTCTTTTTTTAAATGTGAATTTGTATTAGAGACTGTTGGATTTTAATAATGGATTTTATGTGGAATTGCAAATTTAAGATGTGAAAACCTTGAATTCGTGAGATGGAAACCCAAAGTGGAGAACATATTTGGGTGAGCTGCTTCTCTCTCACATCTCAAGCAGGTTCTTTTTAACCCTCAATTTTGTATATCTGTAATGAAGGCCAAAAATTGTATATCTGTATCTGTGTGGAATAAAATTAGAATGACTGCTCACAAAAGCTTTATGGGACAAAGGTGAAATAATGCATAATCCTACTCACAATACTTTTATGAATATTTTGAAATCTCTTTCTCTACTGTTTTGTATATACAATATGACCTCCCATATTCACGGAGGGATACATTTCTGGACTTACTATGAAATGAACAGATTCTCTTCCTATCCTTTCATTGTCCAGCTTTCAAAACCATAAATATGACACCATATGGTTATGTTGTTTTTGCTATTGCATTTTTTAAATTGCCTTTTATATGTTGTACACCGCCGTGAGTCGCCCTAGGGCTGAGAACGGCGGTCAACAAATGCAGAAAATAAATAAATAAATAAATATGATGTCATGGACAATCATGACTTTGGTATTCATTGATACATCTTGACACTTGGTGCTCTTGTCTAGTTTCTTTATAGCTGCCAATTAAGTTCTAGGGTATATCTTCACTGTAGAATTAATACAATTTGACACTATTGCCATGGCTTAGTGCTATAAAATTGTGGGAGTTATAGTTTAGTGGGGCACCAGCATTCTTTGGCAGAGAAGGCTAAAAATCTTCTAAAACTACAACTTTCATGATTCTGTAGCATTGACCTATGACAGTTAAAGTTGTGCCAAATTATGTTAAGTCTGTAGTGTGGATGCACACCCCTAGTCTTCTGATTTCTTGACTGCAGTCTCTATTTTCATTAATTACTTATCCAAGATAGGGAAATCTTTGACTATTTCAATGTCTTCATCAACTACTGTAAAGTTAGTTAAATCATCTGTGGTCATTATTTTTGCTTTCCTTATCCTGCCTTTGGAATTTCTTATTAATGGTTCCAATGCTACCATTTTTGCTAGCTGTATACTGTCATCTGCGTTTTTTAAATTGGTGATGTGGCTTCCTTCAGTTTTCATGTCTCCTTCCTTCAAGTCTATTTTAGTTTTACATGTGATATATTCAGCTTACAAATCAAGAGGTAAAGTGTAGCATTGCTTGAAGCTCTTACCAACTGGAAACTATTATGTTTCTTCCAATTCTGTCCTGACAGTAGCATGAGTACAGGTTATGCATTGGGACAATCAAATGTTGTGGTATATATATTTTTAAGAATAATTGTTTTTCATGGTTTATACATTCGTAGGCATTACTATCATATACAAACCACAGGGTTTTTTTCTTCTCTACTATTTCTATGAACTTTGATGAAATGCCCACACTGCTTATGTTTTTTTACAGTATACATTGTACACTAAATTGGACAACTTTCGGCCTGTTTCCAATCTCCCCTTTTTGGGCAAAGTCATGGAAAGCGTGGTGGCCTCACAACTCCAGATATTCTTGAGAGACACGGATTATCTGGATCCGGCACAGTCTGGTTTCAGACCGGGGCATGGTACCGAGACGGTCTTGGTCGCCTTAGTGGATGATCTGCGCCGGGAGCTAGACAGGGGGAGTGTGTCCCTGTTGGTGCTCCTGGACCTCTCAGCGGCCTTCGATACCGTCGACCACGGTATCCTTCTGGGGCGCCTTGCGGAAATGGGTCTTGGAGGCATTGCTTTGCGGTGGCTCCGGTCATTTCTGGAGGGTCGCACCCAGAAGGTGTCATTGGGGGACTCCTGTTCCGCACCACAACCTTTGACTTGTGGGGTGCCACAGGGTTCCATACTGTCCCCCATGCTATTTAACATCTACATGAAGCCGCTGGGTGAGATCATCCGGAGTTTCGGGGTGCGGTGTCATCTGTACGCAGATGATGTCCAACTCTGTCACTCCTTCCCACCTGCTACTAAGGAGGCTGTCGAGGTCCTGAACCGGTGCCTGGCCGCTGTAACGGTCTGGATGAGGGCGAACAAACTGAAATTAAATCCAGACAAGACAGAGGTACTCCTGGTCAGTCGCAAGGCCGAACGGGATATAGGGTTACAGCCTGTGCTGGACGGGGTCGCACTCCCCTTGAAGGCGCAGGTTCGCAGCTTGGGTGTGACCCTGGACTCATCGTTGAGCCTGGATCCCCAGGTTTCAGCGGTGACCAGGGGAGCATTTGCACAGCTTAGGCTCGTGCGCCAGCTGCGCCCGTATCTCGGGAAGTCTGACTTGGCCACGGTGGTACACGCTCTTGTCACATCCCGCCTGGATTACTGCAACGCTCTCTACGTGGGGCTGCCCTTGAAGACGGCCCGGAAGCTTCAGCTGGTCCAGCGTGCGGCAGCCATGTTACTAACTGGAGCGGGTAGCAGGGAGCACACAACGCCCTTGTTGTCCCAGCTTCACTGGCTGCCGATTTGCTACCGGACCCAATTCAAGGTGCTGGTCTTGGCCTACAAAGCCCTAAACGGTTCCGGCCCAAAATACCTTTCTGACCGCATCTTGGCCTACGAGCCCACGAGGACCTTGAGATCGTCTGGGGAGGCCCTTCTCTCGATCCTGCCTGCATCACAGGCACGGCTGGCGGGGACGAGGGAGAGGGCCTTCTCGGTGGTGGCCCCCCGGCTGTGGAACACTCTCCCGGCACACATCAGACAGGCGCCCTCCCTCATGTCCTTTCGAAAAAGCCTTAAGACCTGGCTGTTCGAGAGGGCATTTAATTAAGTGGTAAGCAACAACATTACGGTAATGAGAACTGGAATGGTATAAGGAAAATGAGACTGGCTATGATTCTACTAAGAGACGAAGCGGATTTTTATGTAGTTTGTATTTGTTGTATAGTCATATGTTGTTGATACTGGCCTCTGTAACTGTCTTTTTATGTGTACTGTACACCGCCATGAGTCGCCCGTAAGGGCTGAGAATGGCGGTCAATAAGTGCATCTAATAAATAAATAAATAAATAAATTTTATAATCTAGATCCATGGGGACTTGGGAGGTAAGATGCTATGAGTCCATTTTCCCCAAAATTTAGGGAGTTTCAGCTGCACCAAACAGCCCTAATGTGTAGAGTATCTTTTGAAAACAATGATTGTAGGAGTGTTTTAGAAAACAGATACAGCTAATTCTTGAATACCTTGTTTTAAGACTATTTGTTTAGCAGCAACTAACCTTTGGGTACTTTGAGAACCTTATTCAGAAAAATGCTTGACTAATTTAGGAACTAATAAACATGGCCATTCACCTGACAAAATCTTGGAATTGTTTAAATATAGTCCAATATAGCAGAATATTAGAATCTACTGAAAAATTACTGAAGGTTTTTAAATCTTCAGGTGAAATATAAAAATGAAAAACTTTTAAATACATTTAGAATACGCAGCTTTTTTGCAGAGTAAAATTTGGGACTAGAGACTGAGACCGAAATGAGCACTGTCCTGTGAGAACTAGTTTGATGAGGAAATGATCAAATCATATGGAGCAAAACTTTGCAGTTGTAATCTATAAGAAATTCGGTATAGATGTAAGTTTTTCATAGTTTGAGAAGAAGTTAGAAATGAGCTGGTACAATACAAAGCTAAACCACTGCACGTTTGAATTAACCATTGTAGTGTTCAGTTTGTAAAGGCAAAAGTCACAAAGCATGCATACATTTTTACAGTCTTGGGAAAAAGATTTAATGTCTGTTTCAAATGGTTGCTTTGATCCATGTGTGATTCCTGCAGCTATGTATGCTTGATCTCTGCTGCCCCTGACTCATATGTCTTTTTTAGTTCAAGGTTTGTTTGGCTGTTTTACTCTTAGAGTTTTATTGCTATAAGGTTATTTTAGGCTATCTGATTTTGACTGTAGAGGCTCTGAAAAGGACATTAAAAGTTAAAATGCTCTTTGTGTGAGCTTCCTGTCCCTTTTAAAATGAAAACTAATTTCCACTCCTTTCTTCTTACATGATTGTAATATCATGTTGAAAAGTAATATTGGTAATTCTAATATACTTTTAAAAGCATCATTATAATAATAATTTTCAGAATAACTAACATTTTTAGACAAGAGTAGAAGCTTTCAAAAGAACTATTGTTTTGCTCTTGCTTTAAAAATTTAAAGGACTTCAGCATGTTACTGATTAGCTCGAGGGTGATAATCCATTAGCCAAATGTCAAAAGTTCTGTTTTTAGATTCTTTAAAATTTTAGACTGGTTGAGCTCCTGGTGAGTAAAACATACTTTTCCAGGCCTTCATCTCCATAGGTGCCAAGCATTCCTGATGTGAGAAATCACTTTTTTCCAAGATAGCATGATTAATGTAGGATTTATTCATTTGTTTCCTAACATAATAATTTTATGTCTTACCTGTCTCTCCTTGTGGCTCAAGGAGGGTTACAACATTGCTAGAACACATAATCATTTAAAAGCACTCCGTAAAATACACATATTAAAACATATATCCATAAAATACTTAAAATAAAAGTTTGACAGAGTGGAAGTTTAAAATTCATAATTAAAAGTGTCTGGGTAGGCCTGCCAGAAGAGATAGGTCTTCACTTGTGCTTTAAATATTCCATCTTTTCTCCAGCACTGGCAGCATAGAAAGTTAAAACAGGTGGAAATCAATCTTGCTAAAACTTACAAAAGTTAAAATTGAAGTCATTTAAAAACATAATCAAATACAGCACATTATTACACCCTTTCCCCACAAGCAGTACTTTCCTCAAGGACAAAAAGTATTCACCTGCTTGTGGAAAGATAGTATGGAGAGAGCCGTCTTCGCCTCTCAAGGAAGGGAGTTCCAGCACTTGAAATCAGCCATCAAGAAGTCCAGCTGCAATGTTCCCACCAGTAAATACACCTGTGAGGGTGGTAGAATGAAGGGCCTCCCTTGAAGATATGGACAGGTTTACGTTTCTCCAGATAACCTGAACCTGAGGATACAGGATTTATGACCAGTTCTTTGTATTGTGTCCAAAAGTAGACAAGTTGCAAGTGTAACAAGAAGTTGTATGCTCTTTATAACTAATCCCAGCGAGTAGCCTGAGTGCCATTCAGATCCAACTGAATTTTCTGAGTACTCTTCAAAGGTAGCACCACGTAGAACACGTTATATCCAAATGGGATGTAACTAGGACATTTGCCACCACAGCCAGATTAGACATATCTGCAAATGGATGGACCTGGTGCACAAACCTTAATTGTCCAGATGCAATTCTGGTCAGTGGTGAAACCAGAGCCTCCGGGCTCATGAGTGAGTCCAGGCGGATACCCAAGCTGTGAACTTGCGTTTTCAATTTCAAAGGGAACATAACTCCACACAGCACAGTCTGAATATTTTTTCCTTTGTCTCTTAACTATTGACTGACGAGGACCACTTTTGTTTTGTCTCAATAAAATTTAAATGCGTTCATCCTCATTCAGTTTTTTTTACTGATGGCAACCAGTAGTTTAGAACTGCAGGAACATGCTTGTATTGAGGTGGCAAGGAGTAATGGAATTGGTTGGCATCTGCATAGACTTGATGGCAGAGGACCCCCAAACCCTGGACTACATTTCCTGGAGACTTCAAGTATGCTCATATACCTCAGTAAATCATAGAATCACAGAACTGAAAAGAGTCCCATAGATCATCAAGTCCATTCCACCTTCCCTGCTCCATGCAGGAAATGGATCTAGAGCTTGCTCAGCAGATAACTGGCTAGTCTCTTTTTGAAGAACTCCAGAGAAAGAGACCCCAGTTCTACAAAAGAAATAAAGGGGCATCTAGCTTACAACTAGTGTAACCATATTTTAAGCTAGTTGGTATTCCCATGATGTACTTATACAAATAATCCTCATTTGCTTTGTCCACCATAGCTTCTTGTGCTGCCTTGTTAATAAGACTAACAAACATGCAAAATTTCTTTCAACTTTGAAGCTGTAGAAGACAACTTGGAACTTCTGAGATACTATAGTGGGACCTCCTAGGTCTGAAGGAATTTGTAGGCTTGCCTGTCTACCATTATACAAAGTCTCTTTCACACAGCATCCAAGACAACAAGCTTCCTTTTCTGTGTGCTCCTTGTTTTAGAAAGGCTGAAGGAGAGGGGTTTCTTAGATCCATAGTGCAAAGTTGCACAAAGATGGAGTAAGAGGAAGTAGGTTTCTTGATACCATTAAATCCAGAAACCTCCTTGCTGGGAATACATGAAAAATAATAGACGAAAATAAGGATAAATTACAGTTATTTATATCCCACTTTTTCTCTCCATATGGAGACTCATAGCAGCTCATAACAAAAGCATTGCAATATAACTTAAAATATACAAATATACAAGTATTAAAATAGTATTGAACATCATTAAAAGCATATAAAATCACAACAGCCTCTGACAATCTTAGAAACTGTCTTCTTTAATAGCCTACCTCAATATAAGGTTTAACCTACTGCCTGAAGGACAGCAGGGAGGGGGCCATTCTGGCTTCCCTGGGCAGGGAGTTCCAAAGACAAGGGTCAGCCACTGAGAAGGAAGGCCCTCTCTCTTGTTCCCACCAGTTGAGCTTGAAATGGGACCGAGAGAAGGGCCTCTCCTGAAGACGACAGGGCCAGGACAAGTTTGTACAAGGGGATGTGGTAGGCCAAATAGCTTGGGCCTAAACCATCTAGGGCAGTGGCCCCCGATATTTTGGCCTTCAACTTCCAGAAATCCTGGCTGGGATTTCTGGGAGTTGTAGGCCAAAACACCAGGGACCCACAGGTTGAGAAGCACTGACCTAGGGCTTTAAAGGTCATAACCAGCACTTTGAATTGTG
This sequence comes from Anolis sagrei, assembly GCF_037176765.1. Lineage (NCBI taxonomy): Eukaryota > Metazoa > Chordata > Lepidosauria > Squamata > Anolidae > Anolis > Anolis sagrei. The sequence goes on from NC_090023.1 coordinate 258,327,473, forward strand.
CCTGGTAACAAACCGGCAGCCAGTGGAGCTACCTCATCAGGGGTTTTGTCTGCTTCTTGTTGCCAGCCCCAATGAACAACCTGGCTGCAGCTTTTTGGATCAGCTGAAGTAATCCAGATGGGATGTAAATAAGACATGTACCACTGTGGGCAGATCTGGCTTCTCAAGGAACTATTAAATATTGAAACTATTAAGAATGAACCTTTAAAACCATATTCACATACCTAAAACACTTCACAACACCCCTTTTATCAGTTTTTCTTCTACCCCTCTATGCAGTGGCGCATATTTTTTATTATTGTATACCTTCCAGTTGTTTCTGAATTATAGCAACCCTAAGGCAAATCACGTACAGAGAGTTGGGGGGTACTTACGACAGTAGGTTATGTCGGGTTCAGTATTTTCAGTGTTTAGTCAAACTTGGTATTTGTATAGGCATTAAAGCTTTAATCACATGTGACTCTTTTTGTCCCTCTGTAATATCTTATTTCTACTTAAAAATGTGGCTTCTGTGAGCATTTTCCTATTTCTTGGTTGGAAAAAACCTGTGTGTAATGTAGGTATGGTAGCTTGCAACTCTGTCATCCAGTAAAGGGCATTTTTGACTCTGGATTTAAAGGTTTTACAGTGTATGGGCTGTGTGTATAAAGTTTTAAGGTGAAAATTGTGTTATTTCAAACTTTGGTAAGGCAACCCAGCTTTTTGTGAGATGTTTTCATATTCATTCTGCTGTATAGGATTCTGGATCTCTTCCACAGATCCCTGATGCAAATATTATGTGCAAATAACTTTATGTGTATGCGAAGTTTATGCTTAGGGATAGAGAAATTAAGCAGCAGAAGCCTTTCTAGCTGATCTTGAATCTTGTCTGTGAAGCATCACGAACTCCCAAAGATTATATTATGTTGCTTACTTTGGGTGAATACATCCCTGCATATTGGGGAGTTTTACTTTTAAATAGTTGGGATTCTTTGTCAAGGAAAGAGAAGTGAAAGATATGAGATTGTGGGATATTTAGCAGAAACTGCAAGTTCACGAGCTGTAAGAACATAATAAGGGCTATTAAATCTAGCTTTCTGCCTTCCAGGTTCGGGTACCTGATTATCCTTGGAAGATCACACACTGAATACAGACTCATGGTCTGATAAAGGCTTTGATAAAGATTAAGCATATTCAACTGGAGCAAAGATATCATGTCCCAGGCTGGAGAATTGGGATTCAAGGGGAAAACTATACATTCTGGGAATTTTGTGTAGTTTTGAAATTGTATTACTTGGTTGATACTAGATTAGAAAATGTGTTCATACCAGAGACATTGAAAACTACCTCTTATTGCAGTTTCTTAGGAGATACTCAGTGCAGTTTTAAGATATTGTTGAGATCCTTGGAGTGTTTTGCTCTACTTTTATGTTCTGGAGACTTTAACTCTGTGGGTATTTTGAGCTTACTAGGGCAGAGTTGATTTGACGTAAATCCTGATATAAATAGTTTCTCGGAAGGGATCACTTTAAACAATTTAAACATTACTGTTAAATCACTAGGGGAAAAGATTATTTTTAGCCATAATTTCGTTAACATTCACAGATTTGAAATGATTAGTCAGGTAGTAGTCCCTGAGTTACAAACATTCAACTTACAAATGACTCATAGTTAAGAATGGGATGAGACAACAGGAAGTGAGAGAAATGTAACCCTTGGAAGGGAAGAGGTTTCACCACTGAAGCTTTAGCACAATCCTTATTTCAACGACAATCCAAAATTTTCCAAATCCAATTATCACAGAGACAGAAAGTAAGGTGAAATCTTCTGAACAGGAGCACAGACGGCAAAACAAACCCTTGCCTGTGGTATAAAAAGCATACACACACACACTTTGTCTGGAGTTATACTCAACATATGTACCTATTCTGATTTACATGCAGATTCAACTTAAAAACAAATCCACAGAACCTATCTTGTTCATAACTTAGGGACTGCCTGTACTTGAATAATGTATCCAACAGGATAATAGTGTGAGGTTCCTGCATAAACTGAGACAACAGGTAGAGGACTGTATTCGTGAATGTGATGAGTTGTGAAAAAGTACTTTGGACTATTAGCAGGTGTTTTGGATTTGGGAATGTTTGCACATCTGTAATGAGATAATGGAGATGAGATCCAAATTTAAACACAATATGTATTTATGTTTCATAAGCACCTTATGCACATAGCTGAAGATAATTTCATACACAATATTTTAAATAATATTGTGCATCAGACAGCAATCACAAGGCAAAGATGTCACTATTTCAGCCATTTTTGAATTTTGGAGCATTTCAGATTTTGGATTTCTGGATAAGGGATATTCAGTCTGCACAAATGCGGAACAAGTGTACAATGAGATATTGTATATAAATCACGACTGTAAATTGGTTTACATATTATATTTCATATGTTACAATCATACACATTCAATATGCTACAATCATACACATTCAATCCAAACATTCATTGTTAACAAGCATGTTTGGATTATCTTCAGATATACTTCACATTTTGTCTTTGCAAAGGCTGTTTCTGGGTTCATCTGCATATGGAATTCACGCACTTTGACACCACTGCCATGGCTCATGGTATGGAATCATGAGAGTTGTATGGAATCATTTTTTATATTTATATTATTGAAAATCTTCTGCATGAACTGAGCCCACAAATATCAGGGAAAGGGATAACAAGTTCTCTGTCTCTATGGTTACACAACAGTTTTGATCCTCTGATTACACAGCAATATTGAAATATGATTTATATTTTATAAAAATAATTTAAATAAAAATATGAATTTATATGTTTTGAAATGAAGGTTAGCTTGTGTTATTAGCATACTCCATTAAAGAGTTTATACAGAGTGTTGCCTCAGTGAAAGGAATAATCCATGGACTTCTTGGTTAGAATATTTCTAGGTAAAGATATCTTTTAACTCTGACATCAGAGAATAACTGAATAACTAGTCAGTCTCAAAATTTAATGCTTAAGTAACATTTAGAACCGCTGATACTGAATCTACCCTAATAATTAAATCAAGTGTAATTAATTTCAGTCAGTCTTTTTCTAGATTTTGGAGTGAAACTGATTTAATTGTCCTTATGGATTATCTTCACTTGGCTATTGATCTTGTTGATTTTCCTGGATCTCTTGGCAGAATTTGGTCTTGGGTCTTTCAGGCCTTTTTTTTTTTTTTTTGAGAGCAATGCTCTTTCCCACAATGAAAAGTCGTGGGTATTTAGTGTTATGCCCCAATTGTTTTTGATACCAAACATTGCAAGCTAATTATGCAAAAATGAGACATAGAATAGTTCTAAAACATATTTCCATACTGGAGATAGTAAAAATGCAAACGTGGTTCAATGTAAGTAGTTCTGAAATGACATGTATTGGGGCAAACACCCAAAAACCTCACATACATGTTGAAGAACTGGTGTTGATTGACTCTAGTTATGTGTTTTGTTTTGTTTTTCAGGAAAAGTAGAAAAATGTCTAATCCTCTGAATAATATTACTTGATTCAGCATGTTTGGTTCAAATATTACTGGTTGAGCATCCGTTATTCAGAATTCCAAAATACATTACCCCCAAATTGTCCACATGGGTTTCAGAAATGGTGGCCTCTTTGCTTACTTATGAGTCAGCATCCATTGCACAAAATTATGAAAAGTATTGCATATAAAATTACTTGAAGGTTATATGTATATGAAATATAAACAAATTTTGTGTTCAGACTTGGATCACATTTTCAAAATATGTCAGTATGTACATACATGCAAGTATATGAAATGCTTCTGTTCCCAAGCAGTTTGGATAAGGAATACTCAATCTGTGTCTTCAAATACTTTTAAAAGTTTATGTAGCAATTATTTAATTGCAAAAGTATAATCTACATAAAATAGTAATTAATTTTGTTGTATTGAACAAAAAGTGACTGCACCTGAAACAATACTGTGGAAGCACATTCTTAAAGTGATATTCTAAGTCTCTACAGCCTAGTCGTGTTTTTTTTTTTTTTTGGTAAGACATATCATACCTTAAGATTATTTCATTGTACAGTTTGTCAGCCCCATTTCAAGTTGAGACAAAGCTTATCCAATACTCTAGTTGAGTATTTTCACTAAAGGATGTATAGGACTTGGTGGGTATTGGCAACTTACTGGCAATTTTGCAGTGCTGATTTCTTTTGAGGAATGACTGGAACTTCATATCCTATATTTAGTCCATCTTATATGATTGATTGCAGAACAACAGTCAAGACAACTATGAATATGTATATATGTATATCAATACATATAATGTGGAAAATTTTCTGATCAGTGCCTGCTAGTAATGATTGCAATATGTTAATTCAGCTTTCTCAAAAGCTTGGGCGAGTTGGTAGTAAAATTGCTTGCATCTGTATAACAGGAATTTACAGTCCTTTGCACTTAGCAATGTTTTGGTTCTCTATGAAGAGTAGAAATTCTTCTTAAGTTTGTTATACTATGGGAGATGTCATTTTGCAGTAAAATAGGTCCGTCCCCCCCATAAATGCTAACATGTTTTATCCTTTAATCTAGGGATTCATCAAAGATGTTCATGAGGATTCACTCACTGTCGTATTTGAAAATAAGTAAGTATTGTCTATTGAAAAATATTTTACAGAAGATAAATTATTTTCATTTTTAATTTAAGAGTGCACTGTTATCTGTAACATAAGACAGTCTTATTCGCTATGAAAGGAATGTGTTCTTCCATAACATCTTGACTGAAAATACAGTAGAATGTAAATTGGAAAGGAAACATTTTAAAAATGTAATACCGAGTTGTTCATTACATTATGATTTATAGAATAAAATTAAGCATAAAAATGTAAATCAGTATAGAAGCTAACTTTAAAAGATAATACTGTAATATAGCAAATAACACTGTAAACAGGCCAGTTATTATTGGCTTGGGAAGACCAACATTAAACAGATATGTTTTCAGAAACCTTTAAATACTGAATATAGTTTCTTCCAGGTTGTTGTAGGTTTTTCGGGCTATATGTCCATGTTCTAGAAGTATTCTCTCCTGACGTTTTGCCTGCATCTGTGGCAGGCATCCTCAGAGGTTGTGACCTCACAACCTCTGAGGATGCCTGCCATAGATGCAGGCAAAACATCAGGAAAGAATGCGTCTAGAACAGGCATAGGGAACCTTCGGCTCTCCAGCTGTGGTGGACTTCAACTCCCACAATTCCTTGAGGCTCGGCATTCGCCCCAAAGGCTTACCTTGGCCCAACGAGGTTTGTTTGGCTCTTTTTCATGGAGGACGGGCAGCAAAGGGGGAGAGACGAGCGTAACGTAGAGCCAAACAAACCTCGTTGGGCCAAGGTAAGCCTTTGGGGCAAATGCCGAGCCTCAAGGAATTGTGGGAGTTGAAGTCCACCACACCTGGAGAGCCGAAGGTTCCTGACCCCTGGTCTAGAACATGGCCATATAGCCCGAAAAACCTACAACAACCCAGTGATTCCAGCCATGAAAGCTTTCAACGATACATATTTTCTGCCTCTGGGACCATGTTGGGAAGTGTGATCCAGAGATAGGCATCCTTTGGAATAGGGTCAATTTGTGGCTTCGTGTTTTTGAACCTATTATTATGGTTTACTTTCTTAACAGTTTTAACAGTTTTATGCATTTGAACAGAAATTTAACAGTGAAGAAAGTCACAAAATTTTCTCCGTTTGGCAAAAGTAGAGATGTTTAAGAATCCCTCTCCTGTCTTTTCAGGATATTTTCACCCATGTTGAGATCAGATTTAAAAGATTGAGAGGAAAAGTGAAGTATATTCTTTGGCACATTCCTCCTTATATCATGAGAGAAAAGAAGGCTTCAAACTTGTATTTTAGGACAGACCACAATTCTGTAGTGTGCTCAAGCTTTGAAAGTTAATGAAACCAGAATCGAATTGTAACTTCAGAGCCTTTTATGTTATATAAGTTCAATTAGAATAGCCAGAATTTTCTGAGTGCATACATTAACACAGGGCCATGGTTTGTTCTTAAGTGCAAACAAACTGTACACTTCTTTCAGATGGTAAGGATGAAAATAACTGAAAAGTACATGTGTAAAAGATTTACAGATAATTCCAATTTTTTCTCACTATGGCCTGAGCCACAAATGGGGAGGCAGCTTAGTAAAGATATTATGGTTTAGTAATATAAATAATAATAGATTTCCGAATTCAGCATTAAAATATGTCAATATACCTTTTTTATTTAGCATTCATATCAAAGTATATTGCTCCAAAGTGGTATTAATTGTTGATTGTAGCTCACTTTTCTTGTTGACACTGACATATCTTTAAAATATCTGTTGAACTTTTAGTTGGCAACCAGAACGTCAGGTTCCTTTCAATGAAGTAAGATTACCACCACCACCTGATATCAAAAAAGAAATTGGTGAAGGAGATGAAGTGGAGGTGAGTTTGCACAAAACAACAGATGTTTAAATGGCACTTCATGAACTCAGAAACTAGTGGTATATCAAGTGGGCTTATTTCTAGACATCTTTTAGTTGAACTTATCATCTTCCTCAACTAAATTGAAGTGAATGAAAAATTCAAAGGGGTAGTGCCATGGAAAGAACCCAGCAAAATCCTGTTAGTTTTTATGGCCTTATGATTGTGGCACTGGTGTGTACTATGCCACATTTGATTAGCAGCCTTTCACCTAGCAGGAGTCAACAGTGCTCTAGCAGACTGTTAGTGTGGTCAAACAGACAGAAGGAATTCCTCAGCAGATCTTAAAACATTGGTGGTTCATAAGGGCAAATACAGCCCTTCAAATAACACAGACTCAAGCCATATGGGCCTTTTAAGATCAAAACGAGCACTTTGAATTGTGCCCAGAAACGAGAAGTAGTCAGTGAAGGTGTTCCAACAAAGGAGTTGCATGTTTCCTATAGCTAGCCCCATTTAGCAGTCTGACTCAAACTCATTGGACCAGTTGAAGTTTCCAAACACTCTTCAAAGGCAGAATTCCAGAGTGTGTAGAATGTATTCCTAGCCACAGCTAAAACCTGAGCTACTAGGCACAGAATTGAAACCAGGAGTGTAGTCTAACTGTGCATTTGCATCTTCAGTGGAAGTGTAATCCCACCCAGATCAGGCTGAATCCCTATTCCCAGATCTGCCATTCAGCTAACTAGGAGTAGCTTTGTCTTGTCTGGTTTACGTTTCAATTTGTTCACCCTCATCCCGTCCATTACCAATGATAGGCACTTAGGACCAAAACAATTTTACTTGGTTTCTGCTGGAATGTAGTAGTTGTTATCTGTATTCTGATCACCTAACAACCTCTCCCTATATATGTTGAATAACCCAGGGAACCCTGCGTACAATGGGGTCCAGCAGGGGTTCCTCCAGCAGTACCTTCTAGGATCAACCCTCCAGGAGGGATTGGAGTGGCTGTAATTCAGTTCCCCAAAGTCCAATCCTAGCAGGGTGATCCAGAAGGATACCATGGTCTGAAAAGTTGCTAAGGGGCCTAGCAAAACGGACATGCTGCCCCCATTTTTCTCCAAGCATTGGTCATCCACCAAAGCAACTAAAGCTACCTTTATCTCATAACCAGGCTTCTCTTGTTCAGAAATTATTAACCTTAGTTAAGACTTAAGAGTTTGATGGCATGGGAAGAGAATGTTACTTGAAGTCTTTATGGTTTATTTACTTGAGGAGTGAAGAGGTTGCATATGTGGCCATAGGGATTCCTCAGGTAATTCAGCTTTTATTAGGCAGCCCTGTGTCTACATTATTAGCATGAATGGGACCTGTGCTGTAATGCAGAGATTAAAGCATGTTCTCCATAGTTCACATATGCTGTGTGATTTATTTTTAGGTTTACTCAAGAGCAAATGACCAAGAACCTTGTGGGTGGTGGCTTGCAAAAGTGCGAATGATGAAAGGGGAGGTAAGTAGATATAAAACTTGAGATTTGGCACAAATAAACTAGTACACCTGTATGTAATGTCTTGCAGTAGAGAAGGAGGGAATGCTCAAGTAAATTGCAGAAGTCTTAATAACCTTGCCTGCCACTCCCCTCCGCTACCTAAAAAAGCTGGAACACCTTGGGGACTTTAAGGGGTTAGAAATGCTAATGTGTTGACACATAGTTTATACTGTTTTGAGACAAACCAGGGTATTCGTTGCTAATACATAGTTGTCTTGGTGAGGGAAATACAGTGGAAGTCTAATCTTAATTTTACTCCAATTACACACTTTTTGGAGAAAAAAATCTCCCCCCTAATCGTAATAAATTCTTCTGTGGTTTCATTTTGATTTTCTTATCTAGGGCAGCCATACCTAAATAACGCTGCTCAGTTATTTTGGATTGCAGTTCCCATTAGTTCCTACTAATATGGAAACGAACACTGAAATTTGACATTGACAACACTTTGAGAACACTGGGTTGGGGAAGATTCAAAAGTCCCATTTTAAATGTGTATCAGGCTTCTGCTTTTCATGTAGAGAAATAAATTAACAAAAGCTGATATGATTGCCATCAGATAATGAAAACCAGGTTCTTTAAGAGTCCAGTGAGAAACCTTGTGCTAGGTGCTACTTTGTATCCTTCTGTGGTTGTTAGGAGAAAATAAGACCTGTGGAAGAATGCTGTGCTTTAGGGACAAATGATATTATAAAATATAATAATACACCCCAAAAGATGGAAGCAAATTCGTTGTTGAGTGGGAAACATAGTAATTTTACTTGTTGTTCTTACTTAACAATGTTAGGCTCCTGTCCAAGTCCTCTCCCAAACCCAACTTTTCTCAGCTGCAAGCCCCTGAAGTCACCTACCTTCCTTGCTGGAGAGTGGGGGAAGCAACAGACAACATCCAGTTGTTTCCCTGGATCTCTGTCCAGAACAAAGACATTATCTTCTGGAGTTAAACCTCAAAAAGTTTCAGGAAAGAATGGAAAACTGCACAATATGTTGACGGCGTTCAGCCCTGAAACACATTTAGTTGTGTGTCCAGCTTTAGGCCTGGCTTGTTTATATGTTGCTGCCCCTAATTTTCACTGACCAGGGGATAGCTGGGCATGTGGTTCTGCAGATGAGAAAAGGTGGCTTGGGAGTGATTTTGGTCACTGTGATTCAGACCTTTATCGTGACTGGAAAAGTGAGGTGTAGTGATATAAGTCTGACTTAATGCCAACCAGGATCATATTTCACTAACAGTATGCCAGCCTTTATTTATAATTGAAATTTCCTTTAAAACCTTTGTTTCTCAGTTCTACGTGATTGAATATGCTGCCTGTGATGCCACCTATAATGAGATAGTCACATTTGAACGACTTCGGCCTGTGAATCAAAATAAAACAGTAAACAAGAATACATTTTTCAAGTGTGCAGTAGAAGTTCCTGAAGATCTAAGGGACGCGTGAGTATATTGCCATACAGTTTCATTATGTCTGTATCTTATATATTGATAAAAAGCTGAAGAGAAAGATTTTTAAAACGTTGCAAAACTAGTTGTGTTTTCTATAGAATTTTCATCAATTTATGATGAAGATTAAAATTGCTGTATTTTTAAGAGACCAGTTTTTTTATTGATGTTTCTTGAGTTTCATTGTGTATCTTAATGTGCTGTTCTCTTCTTTTCTCATTAAGGGTTATGTAGCTTGCAAGTTTATATATTTATTTGTAATTAAAGATGTATTTAGTAAATAGCTGGCCTGTGCTTATTTGCTCCAAAACCCATTATGTTGTATTTTTACAGTGTTTGCTTGGCAGGAAGTGCGTCTTCAAATGTTGCATAGCTTTTTTTACATAGATATAGCAGCATGCCTATTAACTGTGCCACATAAATTGATTTATGCTTAATGTTGCTAGGTGTGCTAATGAAAGTGCCCATAAGGATTTTAAGAAAGCTGTAGGAGCCTGCAGAATTTTTTACCAGGCTGAAACAACTCAGTTGATCGTATTGGTAAGATATAAGACAAATTTTCCTCTTTCTTCTTCATGGTGTCTGTGAAATTGCACATACGCATTGGCCACACAGTTGCAGTTCAGAACCTTTTAGATCTCTAAAATGAAACATTTTGACGGAGGCCGCATCCACTGTCCCCATGGAGTATAAGTAGCCACGGATGGAGCTGATCCTCAGTTCCTTTTTTCTGCCATTGCCTGCAGCTAGGAACCTTTTTCTCTGTGTGCTAATATGCTTTGCTACTTGTTGCCTTCTAACGGTTTTTCAGACTTGGACTCCAAATGACTTACTGCCTTTCTCCATCTCTTGACTTCAGACTGTACAATTTATTTGCTGCCTTCTCCCTCCCTTGACATTGGACTATACTTTGGACTTATTTGCTCTTTTGGCTTCTCCCCTTCTTCTTAAAACTTACTCTGCTTGTGGGATTAAGATTTGCCAGCAGAACACAGCTCCAGAGGTCCAACCCATTCTGCACCATTTCGGGTGCTTGTTCTGCATCTCTTGGGGAAGCAAAACAGCTGCAAAAAAGCAGAGATTTCTTGCAGAAATGCCACTGCTGTTATAATAGAGTGGACATTGCTTTGTGCCATTTATATTTCAAACTACAAGAAGAAAAGTACTCCTGCATACCTTGTTTGTTCTCCAGTGATATAAAACAACTTGGATCTTACCATCTTTCTAAAAACCATATTAAGTATCTATATGCTCGTCTGTCCGTCCACCTGTTTGTACCACGAAGTCTGTTGTTAGATGAAGTGGCCCATTGTAATATCACTGGATATGCTATTACTAGGTGAAGGATTGGCTGATAGCTGAAATGGTTCTCTGATATTTACTGGGAAAGAAATATGACATTTATTAGGGGAAGGAAGGAAAGAGCCACAAAGAAAGCCATGTTGCCATGGAGACATTGTGAGGTAGGTCCTCTCAGAGTTGGAGAAGGGAGAAAGGGAAGGGAAAAGAAGGAAGGAAGGAAAGGGAAAAAGAAGGAAAAGAAAGGAAAGAAGGGGGAGAGAAAGAAAAAGGGAAGAAAGAAAGGAAGAGAAAGGAAGGAGGAAAGGTTCTGAGGGGATGGAAGGAAAGAAAGAGAAAGAAGGGCCCTTCCAATGCCTAGACAATGCTTGGTATATATGCTAGTTAAATACATTTGTGCTAGTTAAATCCTTGTAATTTTGTTCTCCTTAAAGGAGTATCCATTCTTTCAGAAATGTAAGTTTATGACAGTCATTAAATAAAACTTCCCAATAAATAAAGTGAAAACAAAATAAAACTGCTTTGTAAAATAAAAAAATACTCTTGTGTCACATTTTTTGCAGTCTCCCAGTGAAGCAACAGTGAAACGGGTTGGTATTCTGAGTGACATGCATTTGCGCAGCATTCGAACTAAGTTAATGCTCATGTCAAGAAATGAGGAAGCCACAAAACATTTAGAAGTGAGTTGCTCTTATATGTATAGTTGTTATAGAATCATTTACTCATCCTAATTTTTGAAGCATTTCTTACTGAGGGAAAAATATTTTTCCTCCTTCCTAGTGCACAAAACAGCTTGCTGCAGCATTTCACGAGGAATTTGTTGTCAGAGAAGATTTGATGGGACTTGCAATAGGAACACATGGCAGCAACATACAGCAAGCAAGAAAAGTGCCAGGAGTTACTGCAATTGAGCTTGAGGAAGACACTGGAACTTTCAGGATCTATGGAGAGGTAAACAGAAAAAAATGGGAGTCTTATTTATAGCAGCTGCATGTTACTCTGCTTTTGGGGTTTTAATCTGGCATGAGATAAATACACAGATTCCAAAAATTCTTGAGAGTCTATCATAAATTTGTTGGTGATGGTATATAGAGCCCTTTTGGTATCCTCCTCCCCCTTCTGCTTACATAATTTTATTGATATCTGTATGGTGCAAGTTTTGCTGTTTCATTTTCAGTTGTATCTTCCACATGGATTTATAACAACTGTGTTGGTCTTTGAACATATGTTAGGGGTTAATTGTCAACAATAGCTGATAAGATAATGATTCCCCTTCCGCGTGGAACAGAACAGGTTATTATTATTTTTGTCTAAACTGGAGTAATGCCTTTTGCTTTAGGTCTGGATAAAAAAGCTTATAGACAGAATATTCCATATTAGCATATCTAGTGAAACTGGAAAAGTAACCATTTAAAATGATTGTACAGGTTTTTCTCTTTTTCTGTACTTCAATGGCATCTTCACATCTTACAATAGCTTGTATGAGAGGCCTGCTTCAAACACTATATTCAACTTGTATTGTTGAAGGCTTTCATGGCCAAAATCACTGGGTTGCTGTGAGTTTTACAGCCCAGAAAACTCACATCAACCCTATACTCAGCTTCCTTGGAGCCAAATATTGGCTTTAACTCCCACGAACTTTTCATGCAGTTATCTTAAATATGGGCAATGTCTTATCTGTTGTCCTGTTTGTATTCTAGTGAAAAACAGAAAGCATTAGTGTGCAGAGCTTTGGGTTTTGTTTGTTTGTTTGTTTTAGCCAGTATGACAGAAATGCTAACCAATGAAGTAATTGTGATGTGATAACTCTCCAGATAGGAGATGCAAATGCATCATCTTTCCATTACAAAGCAGGGATCTTCAAACTGTGAGGGACTTGCATTAAGTGGCAAATAATTATAGCAGTTTTCTTGCAACTTCAAGGCAAAAATGAACATTTTCTCCTGTGTTCCATAGTGGTGTGGATGAATTATTCTGTGTAGAAAAATACGTTTTATTGTTGTCAGCACAAAGTGTTTTTTACACAGAATAATTCATCTGCAGCATTTTGGGTCATTTGAACTCTGAGAGAAAATTATGCAAATGTTTGTTTCTCCTAGCAGTGTTTTTCTGGCTGCTTTTTATCCTGGGATGAAATAACAACTAATATGCTTTCTATCCTTACTCTAAACTTTGCTTCAAACTCTAATAATACGTCAATAATAACAGGCTGCTTAGGATAGTGGTACCCATTTAAAAAATAATTGAAATAAGTGTCTAAAGCTCTTAAACATTTGTATAAAGTTTAGCAAATTCTTCTTTGAAACAGAAACTTAATTTCCCTGTATGCAAAGAGTCCTGATCATTCAGAAACATACAGCTATTCTATTTATTCTTGTCTGCAATTTTAACCTGCACCAATTTCATTTTCACAGTACTGCAGAGATTTTTATTTCCCAATAGTACATAATTTCTATTTTACATAATGTGGAAGCGTGGTCTTTCCTCAGCTTTATGTTTAGAGTTGACTGTTAGGCATAGCTCACCAGGAGTTTGTTCTTGTATCGCTAATAAGAAATAAAAAGATATATACTTTGTTTGTATTTCATATCTATGTAATGCTGTCTAAAGATTTAACTTTTAGAAAAAGTTTTAAATTTTAATGTGTTGTGTTCACAAATGGTCTCTGTTGATTTCCAGAGTGCTGAGGCAGTAAAAAAAGCTAGAAGCTATTTGGAATTTGTGGAGGACTTTATTCAAGTTCCTAGAAGTCTTGTCGGTATGTAATATTTCATAAAATTTTCAGTTTCAGTTGGCTGAAAAGATTGACTGGAGGAACATGTTTTATTTCATTGGAGAAGCCACATATGAATGCAGCTCTCTTCCTGTCCTCTGAGAATGGAACTTTTAAGTGGAAGATGCTTCCTTTCTAGTCAGGTCTTCCAATCCCAGAGCGGCATCTTCTTTGATTGAGTATATCCACTTGTTATACAGTCTTCCTTCCCACTTTATATTCTTCTCTAATGGGATAACTCGCCTAGGGATAGACCCTTCTAGGTAGTTGGGTTTAATTTGCTCTAAGATCCATGTATTGGCCATTATTCTCAATAACTGAATAAATAGGTTCTTTGTGTTTCCTTTGATATGTTCCAAATCTTATTCAAAGAATTAGCTACACAGATAACACAAATGGGAAGAGCATTTGCAGTTCATTTATTGCTGTGGTGTATATTAATTATTTTTCAATCATTTGTTAATTCATTAATGCTTTTTGATAATTTATTTGAGAAATTATCTGCAGAAGTAGTAGTAGTAGTAACATGCAATCTTCTTTATTTTGCTAAAGGGAAAGTTATTGGAAAAAATGGAAAAGTTATTCAGGAGATTGTGGACAAATCTGGAGTAGTGCGAGTGAGAATTGAAGGCGACAACGAGAACAAACTGCCCAGAGAAGATGTATGATTTAACTTTTTCAGTTCAAGTGGTTTTCTGTCAGTGATATTTCTACACACACATATATATTGTGAAGTTTAACAGATAGTTTCAGGAACAGTAGCATCACATAACTCAGTCTGGGTGTGGAACTTACGGAGTTAATAAATCAACTGAAGGCACAAATAAAGAATTGCCATTTTAGATGTTGTGGTGGCTTGCATTAAAAGTGGTGTGAAAGCCCCTACTCTTCAGTTTACAATCTGCAACATACAAGGAATAAAGCATAGAGAACAAAGGGAGAAAAATACAAATTTCATTTTCAATTTTCTTTATTGATTTTCAATTATAACATTGAAAGAGGGGGAACAATACTTGAAAGGAAAGCTTGGAAATACTAGGATATTGAGTCCAAGATGGGGTAAAAGACATGAGGGAAGTAGTGGGGGGGAAAGGGAAGGGGGGTCAGGGAAGGGGGGGGGAGAAAAATACAAATTTTAGTGCTTATAATGAATGGTTAAAGGGAGAAGGTCCCACTTGTGGTAGTAGTCAGTATCTAGTCAGTATCCTGCCTTAAGCAACCATCACAAACACAACTGCTTCAAATAAAACTTTCAGGGTGGAGAAAGCAGGTGGGAAAGTCCTATGGTGGTAAAACACAGAAGCAGGTGGGGAATTCGGATATTTCTGTGCACAGTGGAAAGAGGCATGCTTAGAAACTTTGTAAAACTATTTTAAAAAACCCATTTATTATAAGTCTAGCACAGTGAACTGGATTTAACTGTATAGAACATTACAGTGGACAGTCAACATAGCTTGCTCACAACTTGGTTTATGTCTATTTGAATTGATATTATTTATTTGTAGGGTATGGTTCCATTTGTCTTTGTGGGTACAAAAGAAAGCATTGGGAATGTACAAGTACTTCTTGAATACCATATTGCCTACTTAAAGGTAAGCATTGAGGAAAACTCCATTTTTTTTAAATTAACCTGCCCTTTAAAATGTTTTTATACATTATTTTCTATATGAAACTATTGTGAGACATAATCAATAATGTTGTATATACACAGTGAGATGGAATAGTTGTGCTCCCTCAGCCTTGTATACCTCATTAAATCAAATGCCTTTGAATTCTATAAAATTGGTGGAATACCAATCGATTGATATGGCCACAGTGAAATGTAGGGTGGAAACTGAAATGGAATGTATTCTGAGATGTTCACTAAAATCATACTAAAATTGCTTCACCTTTTGGCAAAGTATTGAGATTCTTGGGTCTTTTTTGCAATGTGCTTTTACCTGTATAGGAGTACATGTTTTAAATAAATGTGAATTTAATAAGGAGCTAATCTGCATCTATTGTATAGCTGAAGATTCATATTGATTCTATTTGAATGCATTTAAAATTGTCAAAGTGTCCTGGGAGCAATGTAAATCAAACCTGTTCGAAATAAAACCAGAATATTGCAGTGTGTCAGACCATCTTGAGCTGAGATATGTTGGTGTACCTCTATATTCAACTACAGTGTTATTGGGATTCTCTTCCCCTTCTTCTGCAGCAGATTCCCAAACACAGCTTCTGAAATCTTTTGTTCACTGGAGAAGGTTTAGAACAGTGGTTCTAAACCTGTGGTTCCTCAAGTGTTTTGATCTAGAATTTCCAGAAATTCCAGCCAGTTTACCGACTGTTAGGATTTCTGGGAGTTGAAGGCCAAAACATCTGGGGACCCACAGGTTGAGAACCACTGGTTTAGAAGATGTGCAGAGAGCAACAAGTAAAGAAGGGAATTGTCTGAAGAAGTGAGGTGCAGCAGAAAGGCACTTTGTTTTCATTTTGATTAACTACCTGATTTTTATTTTTATCTATTAAAATATTTCTGTCCTGTCCTATATCAAAAGATCTCAGGATGACATATAAGAAAATAATCACTTAACTGCTATTCAATCACTGTGAGATTGTGTTTTAGGGTAAACCTCATTGTCAGTGAATTTGATTGTTTACAGAGTATGTGAAATGTTTGCTTTTTAAGCATCAGAGGGGAATGACTTTGACTCTCAATATAGGAAGTGGAACAGCTGCGGATGGAGAGGCTCCAAATTGATGAGCAGCTGCGTCAAATTGGCATGGGTTTCAGGCCTTCATCTACCAGGGGTCCTGAAAAAGAGAAGGGCTATACCACTGATGAGAGCACCCCTTCCTCTGTGCAAGGCTCTAGATCCTACAGTGGAAGAGGTAGAGGACGGAGAGGTCCCAATTACACCTCTGGTTATGGTGCGTATATTCAAGGAAGAATGATTAAAAACTGCTTTAGTAACTTGAATAGTGTTAGAAGTTGTTTGTCTGCTGTCATTATCATGGAATCATGTCCGAGTCCAAGATGTATATGTAAAGTTTGTGTTGAAATAGTTTATGAATGTATTACCAGTGCATATTAACTCTTAAAATATCGTGATGGTTAATTTAAAACCCAATGATTAAAACAGATTAAATAAGAATAGGTTGTGTGCTTACTTCAGTTTAGCCACATGCTTTTTTTAAACAACTGTATGCAACCATAACAGAAAAGGACCTGTACAATCTAACTAAACTCCAGAATGTTGTTCAAGGTTTTAGTTACTCTGATTTAGAAAAAAAATCAAGTTACAATAGGTAACTTTTGAGAAACGAATTGTCTTAACAGCTGTTGTCGTTTGAGTGCCTTTGATATTTTGATGTTATCTCGCCTCATGAATCATATCTCAACTGCCTGTTCTCTCTTTTTTCTAAAGGAACAAATTCTGAGCTATCTAATCCCTCTGAAACAGAATCAGAAAGGAAAGATGAATTGAGTGATTGGTCATTAGCTGGTGATGACGAAAGAGAGAGCCGGCCCCAGCGTGACAGCAGAAGGCGGCCACCAGGGGGAAGAGGGCGCAGTGTTTCTGGGGGCCGCGGAAGAGGTGGCCCCCGGGGTGGGAAGTCCTCTATCAGTTCTGGTACGTAGTTTAACTGCGTGTTAAAATTATGCAGCAACACGTGTTTGTCAACAGCCTTGTGCTGCAGTCTCTTCAGTTGATTACATTGATCTGGAAATTACACCCAAGTGTGTGTACTTGTTGTTTAGAAGTCTTGATACCTCCCAAATTAATTACAATAAATCATGACACTCAGATAATTTCCTTTCTGAGTTGATGTCAGTTTGAAGACAGCCCCTCCCCCCCCCAAAAAAAATTGAAACAAGTTTTACTTTGTATTTTAAATTTTGAATAAACCCAATGACTGGCTGCTTCAGAATTTGCTTGCACCCAGAGATGTTTGGGTATACTGAGTAAGGTCCTTGGTGTGTCCTGCCTCTAGGAAGTCTGTACCACTCTGTCTCTCTCTCACTTAATAATTTCTCATTTTTTCTTTCAAGATCAATTCTGACATTCTTTAGTGCCTTCTTTTCTGGACTTGGCTGTTAGTGAAGTCAAGAAGTGGTTCCTAAGATGTTTATCTTGAATTAGACTACTATTTCCCTGTACATTAAGGATTGCTAGGTTAGGTGTAGATATAAAACCACCATTAAAAAGTCTATCACTAATGACTCTTATGTGATACTTGTTTATTTCTAATTTACTATAGTGCTGAAAGACCCAGACAGCAATCCTTACAGTTTGCTTGATAACACAGAGTCTGACCAGACCGCAGACACAGATGCAAGTGAGTCACATCACAGCAGTAACCGGCGTAGGCGATCTCGCAGACGAAGGACTGATGAAGATGCTGTCTTAATGGATGGGCTAACAGAATCTGACACAGCATCAGTTAATGAAAATGGCTTAGGTATGTCGGCCAAACTGAATGCCCACTGCCACCTTCAGATTAGAGCTACCTGTTGAATTTTATTAACTAGTTCTTTATTTCCTTTCTGTAGTTTACTCATCTTCTGCAGACTTCAATTCCATATTGAAACCAGAATACTTGGGTTAAATGCGATCTAGAAGGGCTGTACAGTATTTTCTGTTGAGTGTATTAGAGATTGCTTTTTGCATGCTTTTAGATGGGAAAAGGAATATGGCATTCAGCTGCCCAAATGGGTTAGAATGTATGTTTTATTATCCTGTCACTGTGTATACTTTACCATTTCATAGTGATGGGATGAAAGAATATATGTTGAACCCTTTCAGAAGTCAACCTTCCATACCATCATCTGCCATGAAGTGCAGTCATTTTAAAGTGGGATGGTCAGTTCAATTATACTTTTTATCTTGGGCACCGGTTTACTGAGGTAAACAAATCCAAAAATAACGTTTCTTTTGTCTTCCTCTAGCACTTGAGTGATTGTTGTTGAACCTTGTTAAATGAACTTTGGAGGGAAGTTGAGGCCAGGAAAAGAGAGAAAGTTTCTTGCTCTGAGGCTGTGATCACCAGATATTTTTAGAAATCAGTAGAATTCTTATATGTGTGGCTCTTTGGCAGCCATGGGCAAACTGTGGCCCTCCAGGTGTTTTGGACTTCCAACTCTCACAATTCCTAACAGCCCACTGGATGTTAGGAATTAAGAGAGTTGCAGTTCAAAACACCTGGAGGGCCACAGTTTGCCCATGCCTGCTCTAGAGCAATAGTCCACATTCTACATCTGAGAACGTCTACTTTTTGATAGCATTCAGTTTTTGCAAATGACATGAAATTCCAATATGATTGAATATTATAGTTAACTTGTTTTGATAAATATCAGATATTAAGTGTAGATTTAAGCTGTAATTATTTCAGTCCCTGGATTGTGAATCAATAGTAGGCTTTAACCATTCAGGCTTTTTCCATTGAATGTGTTTTGCATTACACATGGGAGTGCTAGGAAGACAATTTAATACTGACATGGTTCATGGCCAAACTTTTAATTGCAGATGATAGAGACAAAAAACCCCAGCGACGCAATCGTAGTCGCAGGCGTCGTTTCAGGGGTCAGGCAGAAGATAGACAGCCAGGTAACTTGAGTGGAGGTGCACCTCCTCAGGCACCAGCATGAAGGAATGCTCCTTGTCTGCTGTTTCTGTACTCCCTAAATATATGTACAGCTGCCTTTTGTCCATAATGATTGCTTAACAACTAACTTCAGGATGAACAGTTTGAAAACTGAACAGGATGAAAACTGTAGAAATCAAGGGAGAAATATCCATGGACGTCAGACATTCAAGATTATGCCTTGTTGAAAGGCAGTACTGCCCAGTATCTTCTGGCATCTGTTCTTAGTAATAAGAGATTCTAACTGAGTTACTAGTACTATAGGAAATAATCATCATGAGCTATCACTCTTTGCTGAGTGTTTAGTCTTGGTGGCGGTTCTATAAATGACTGTAGAGACCTATTTTTGATTTGCATGTTATTTCGCAGTGAGGACATCGATTTCCAGATGGAAGGTGGTCCCAACATTGGTTGGCTTGACAAGCCTTCCTCTTGACATGTTTCTCCCTTGCTCCTTCCATTCATGCTTCTTGGGGAATATGTTGCATGCTACCTGCAGTCCTGTTCTTTGAATCAATCTGATAACATTTGGTCTCTGAATTTTAAAATTAACAGGAGTCATGACTGAATTTCAACACTAGTTGCATGTTTTTGTTTGGTATTGTTTGATGCATTTCTTGTGTACTAATATCTTAATTTAAAGAGTAGTTTTCTCCAGTCCAGATTCTGGACTCTAATATGTGGATAATTGTCCTATATTTGTTGCACTTACAATAACTTGGATGCCGAGTATTCTGTGTGTTCTCTAAAATTTTATGCATTTTACTCAAGCAGTGACTCATTATAAGGTGGTATCTTTGCTCCAGACTCCCCTCACACAAAACAACTGGATAGCCTTTGAGAATTAAAATACATGTCAAATGTTAAAATGAGATTGCATGTCTGTACAGCAGGAAACTAGATAGTATTCATCAGCTAAATGCCACAACAATCAAAGATTTTTTTTCTCAAAATTGCAAGAATGATGGCGATTTCTTAATTTGCTTTTTGTTTTTCACTTTTGCAAGATTGTAGGAAGTACTCTAGATCAGTGGTTCTCAACCTATGGGTCCCCAGGTGTTTTGGCCTACAACTCCCAGAAACCTCAGCCACTTTACCAGCTGTTAGGATTTCTGGGAGTTGAAGGCCAAAACATCTGGGGATCCACAGGTTGAGAACCACTGCTCTAGATGCACCCATTACCATCAGATCTTCAAAGCTAAGCACAGATAGCTTTAGTAAATGCTTTGGAGACTACCAACAAATAGCAGGTGCTATATATATAGGCTATATTTCAGAAGGACAAACTGGCAAAGCCACTTCTGAGTAATTCTTGCCTAATAACATCCTGTCAATTTCACGGGGTTGCCATAAGTTGATGGGCAACCCGAAGGCACATACACAGGTACAGAAAGCTACCTAGCATTTGCTAAATCTTATGTTTTTCAGAAAGAGCAAATGTGGTTTGATTAATGCTGTGAAGCATCTTCAGAAACATAGATATAAATCCTGTTCTGATCGGAGTAGATGCACTGAATCACTCAACTGGATCTACTTTAGTTGGGGTTAACTTCCAGGATGCCAACTCCTGGTTTATGTGAACTGTTGTTAAATTGCTTGCAAATGTTTACTGCCTCATAATACTCTCTTCCTTTTCTGACCACATTGTGATATTTACTTTGAAATTGAGGCACTGTTGCATCTCAGGTTTCTCCCTACCAATCTCGCTAGTGTGATTATGTATGCAGCTATCCTTCTGTAGGTATTTTTTTAAAGAACTGCTTACAAAGAGCTTTGCAGCACCATTAGTGTTGCAAAGGTTATGTAAACTCTCTTACCTGGGTCTTACAGCCCTCTTATGAAGGATCAGAATGTCAGCTGAAAATTGGGAGAATGTAATTCGGGTACAATTGGTATTATACCTGTGCAGTCCTTTTCTGAAAACAAGAGTAATGAGTAGAATTCTCACATTTCCTAATGGTCCTTTTGAATTTAAATGATAAATGGAAAGTCCCTTAGAAACACATGATTATTGACTTCATTAGGACTAACTCTCAGTAAAGAGCTTTAGGATAAGTTGTCAAGTAATTTCACTGAAAAAGTGTATTTCTTTGAAAGCTACAAATCAGAGGACCTTTAGTACTGTTTATGGGAGTGAGCATCAGAATCTGTCTTGCTTGGTGGGTAAAGAAATCTCAACCTTAGAAGGGGTTCTCAAAATGGGCCTTTTGGGATTGACATCAATGATTTCCTGGTTTTTCAATATGTAGTAATTTTCAAAAAATGTTCTTTCCTTTGTAGTAACAGTTGCAGATTATATATCAAGGGCAGAATCTCAGAGTAGACAAAGAAATCTCCCAAGGGAAGCACTGGCCAAAACCAAGAAAGAAGTGGTAAGAAAAATGAAAATACGTAATGGCTTACTTATGTAAATACTTAATCCCCCCTCCCCCCCCCCCCCCCGTGACCACAAAGTAATTTTAAAACACTGGATTTTAAAAGGAGTAAGGTAAAGCTGATTGGGTAAAATACATTGATCAATTGATCACTACATTTGAAGGTGAACATAACAATTTATTCTTGTTAACTGTTGTTGATTTATGATGATCCCATGAATAAGTGACCTTCAAATCAAATGAATGCAGATTGCGTCATGGAGGAGGAAGGGTGTTCCATCAGCCGGGGAGCCCCCATAGAAGTCGTGGTGGGGAGGGGGAGATACGGGAAAGGGAGACCTTTAATTCGGCCTAGGGAACGTGGATCAACATTAGTAATTCCAAAGCGGTCTCCTGATGTGGTAAGTTGGTGTAACCAGGATGGCGGTCCCTCCGGGTTGAAGGTGGTGCTGTTGAACGCCAGATCTGTCAATGGTAAAACAGCTTTCATCCAGGATCTGATCCTGGATGAACGGGCAGATCTGGCGTGCATCACAGAGACCTGGTTGGATGAAGCTGGAGGAGTGAACTTGACCCAACTTTGCCCACCAGGTTTCTCTGTGCAGCACCAACCGAGATCCGGAGGGCGGGGAGGCGGAGTTGCAGTGGTCTATAGAGATTCCATTCTTCTGACTAGCGCCCCCATCCCGCAGTCAACAAATTTTGAATGCGTCCACCTGAGGGTGGGTGACCGGGACAGATTAGGGATTCTGTTGGTGTACCGCCCACCTCGCTGCACCTCAGTCTCCCTGCCTGAGCTAGCGGGGGTGGTCTCGGACCTGGCATTGGAGTCCCAACGGCTGCTAGTGCTGGGGGACTTCAATGTCCATGCCGAGGCCGCCTTATCGGGAGCGGCTCAGGACTTCATGTCTGCCATGGCAACCATGGGGCTGTCCCAACAGGTATCTGGCCCCACCCACAGTGCTGGAGATACATTGGACTTGGTTTTCTGCCAGGGATGGGAGGAAGGTGGCGGTGTTGAGGAGTTATCCATCTCTCCGTTGCCATGGACCAACCACCACCTGGTCAGCTTTAGACTCACTGCACCCCCTAACCTCCGCAGAGGTGGAGGACCCATTAAGCTGGTCCGCCCCAGGAGGCTTATGGATCCGGATGGATTCCTGACGGCTCTTGGGGAATTCCCCGCCACCTCGGTTGGTGATCCTGTTGATGCCCTGGTCACTCTCTGGAATAGGGAGATGGCTAGGGCAATAGACACGATCGCTCCAGAACGTCCCCTCTCAAGTAGCCGAGCTAAACCAGCCCCTTGGTTTACTAAGGAGCTGGCAGCGTTGAAGCGAAAGAAGAGGGAACTAGAGAGCGTGTGGCGTTCGGATCCGAGCGAGCCAAATCGAACACGGTTTGTGTCCTTTCTAAGGGCATATGCCGCGGCAATAAAAGCCGCAAAGAAGACTTTATTTGCGGCCACTATTGCGTCTGCAAAGAACCGTCCGGCCGAACTGTTCCGAGTTGTCAGAGGCCTGTTAAAACCCACCATGCAGGATGGGTGCCCTGACGACTCGGTAGCTCGCTGTGAAGCTTTTGCTCAGTTCTTTGCAGACAAAGTCGCTTTGATCCGCTCTGGTCTGGATACCATATTAACGGCAGTCTCTGAGGATGTAACACGAGCATCTGCTTGTCCGGATTTGATGGATTCATTTCAATTGGTTCAATCCGAGGATGTGGACAAGGTGCTTGGAGGAATGAGAGCTACCACATGCATCCTAGACCCCTGCCCATCCTGGCTTCTGAAGGAGGCCAGAGGGGGATTGGCCGAGTGGGTGAAGGTGGTGGTTAATGCCTCCCTTCGGGAAGGCAAAATTCCAGCCAGCTTAAAGCAAGCTGTGATAAAACCGCTGTTGAAAAAACCATCACTGGACCCCGCTCAATTCGTCAACTATTGGCCTGTTTCCAATCTTCCCTTTTTGGGCAGTCTTGGAACGCCTGGTGGCCTCACAACTCCAGGCATTCTTGGTAGACACGGATTATCTGGACCCGGCACAGTCTGGCTTTAGGCCGGGGCATGGTACCGAGACAGCCTTGGTCGCCTTAGTGGATGATCTGCACCGGGAGCTCGACAGGGGGAGTGTGTCCCTGTTGGTGCTGCTGGACCTCTCAGCGGCCTTCGATACCGTCGACCACGGTATCCTTCTGGGACGCCTCACAGGAATGGGTCTTGGAGGGACTGTTTTACAGTGGCTCCGCTCATTCCTTGAGGGTCGGTCTCAGAAGGTGTTACTGGGGGACTCCTGTTCAACCCCACAACCTTTGTCTTGTGGGGTTCCTCAGGGTTCAATATTGTCTCCCATGTTGTTTAACATCTACATGAAGCCGCTGGGTGAGATCATCCGGAGTTTCGGAGTGCAATGTCACCTGTATGCAGATGATGTCCAACTCTGTCACTCCTTTCCACCTGCTACTAAGGAGGCTGTCCAGGTCCTGAACCGGTGCTTGGCCGCTGTGACGGTCTGGATGGGGGAGAACAAATTGAAATTGAATCCAGACAAGACAGAGGTACTCCTGGTCAGTCGTAAGGCCGAACAGGGTATAGGGTTACAGCCTGTGTTGGATGGGGTCGCACTCCCCCTGAAGACGCAGGTTCGCAGTTTGGGTGTGATCCTGGACTCATCGCTGAGCCTGGAACCCCATGTTTCGGCGGTGACCAGGGGAGCATTTGCACAGTTAAAACTCGTGCGCCAACTGCGCCTGTACCTTGGGAAGTCTGACTTGGCCACGGTAGTCCACGCTCTGGTTACATCCCGTTTAGACTACTGCAACGCTCTCTACGTGGGGTTGCCTTTGAAGACGGCTCGGAAGCTCCAATTAGTCCAACGGTCGGCAGCCTTGATACTAACAGGAGCGGAGCGCAGGGAGCATACAACTCCTCTGCTGCACCAGCTCCACTGGCTACCGATTTGCTACCGGGCTCAATTCAAAGTGCTGGCGTTGGCCTTTAAAGCCCTAAACGGTTCTGGCCCAACCTACCTATCCGAATGTATCTCGGCCTATCAGCCCACTAGGACCCTAAGATCTTCTGAGGAGGCCCTGCTCTCTATCCCGCCTGCTTCACAGGTGTGGCTGGCGGGGACGAGAGACAGGGCCTTTTCTGTGGTGGCCCCTCGGCTATGGAACGCCCTCCCCATGGAGATAAGAGCAGCCCCCTCGCTGATGGTTTTCCGAAGAAGACTAAAAACCTGGATGTTCGAACAGGCATTTGGTTAATTCGGTGCAATTGAATGTAACGATCAAAGGACTGGTAAAATGGACGACGAAAACTGGATCATGATTTTAGTTAGGAGATGCACTGGATGGTTATTGATGTGCTAATAATGTGTATTGTGTTTTATGGTTTTAAATTGTATATTGTTGATTGTTGTAGTTTGTTGTAAACCGCATTGGGTCGCCATTTAGGCTGAGAAATCGCGGTATACAAGTACAGTAAATAAATAAATAAATAAATAAATAGCCTGTTACTAACAACTGTGGTTTTGATAGATCATCTACTTGCAGTGTCTTATTCGTTAACTAGCTCCTCCTAAAAATACAAAATACGATCTCAGTGTTTCTCAAAGTTTGGTCTTCCAGTTTTGAATTTCAGCTCCCAGAATTTCTGATCATTGGTCAAGCTGGAACTTCTGGGAGTTGAAGTCCAAAACAACTCAAGAACCAATCACTGCTCTGTTTCCTTGGAATGATTGAACAAAGAAGAGTGGAGAAGTTAGTTTAACTTGTGATATGGTTTTTTAAAAAGTGGTCCAGTCACTACTCCTTTCTATTTTTTCTTTCAAAAGGCAAAAGATGTAATTGAAGAAGTTGTTGTTCCTGAAAAGGCCATAAATGGTCCTGCAGTTGTTCCTGGAACTGAGCCTTCAAAGCTGCAGCACAGTCCTGAAGAAAGTCCTAGTACTGTACAAGAAGACGGAAATAAACAGGAAGAAGCTGTGTTGAATGGTGTTTCATAAACAGAGTTCCTAGTTTACAGTTCTTTTACATTACATTTTACAATAGTGCTTGTATAAGCTTGCCAAAGATAGAATATGGATTGCGAGTCTTGACACCGCACTTTCAGTTCCTCCATTTTGGAAAACAGAACAGGGAGGGATCCTGAAGAAATCCAATGTTGAACATACTTTGACACCTACTGTGTTATAAATATCATCAGATGTGCCTTGAGAATAGTATATGTAACATTTAAATAAAAACAAATTGCTGGCTATAGGAAATGTTATTTTGTTTTCAAAATATGGCAGAGATGTGGGGGGAAGGGGAATCCCTAACATAACCTTCTTTATGAAAGCATTAGCTGCTTTTGTTACATTTTTAATAATATGCAACCACTTCTTCACCTGAGGAAAACTAGAAAAATGCAGTCTAAAAATATTTTGCACTGAACTGTAATTTCTCCATTAGTTTAGTCTGGAAACTGGTCTGTTTTAATACGTGTTTTTTAAATGCTGTATGTAGTGGGGAAAAACTGCAGACCACTGGAATACATTTATTAAATTCTCAACCTGCAGGGATATTGGGTGACATTGGCAGTGACTGTTCTACATTGAGGCTTTGTTTGATTTATTTATTAAACTGTACAGTATTTAAAAATCAAACACAGCTTTAGTTAAAACATTTAAGCTGAAATAGTCATGTCCATATAAGACAAAACCAGAACTACTGAAAAGATCAATTTCCAGAAAGTTTATTCTGTATAAACTACATACGTTAGTCCTTAGAGTATTTTTATTTTTGTTTTGGTTGTTTGATGTGCAATATGTTTTTGTATGCTGGTAGAAAAATAAATAAACTTTGATCTTCCATTGGTTGATCCTTAAATACTTGACACAGTTATGAATTCATTACAATAATTTATTAAATTCGGAATCAAAACTTTTGCTTTGGTTAGGGTGCTGCCTCTCCTAATCCATATAGATCAGGTGACATGAAAAGGTACATCTTTACTATATGGCCTGTTTTTCCTTTAAAGGTTGGATGCCTCTGGAAAAGATTATTTTCTTGATCTCAATAATTTTGTTTGTATTATTGCAAATTTCTTACTGTACTGGGAAGAAATGCTGAAATCCCCTCCCATATCAGCGGAACTCTGAAGTAGTTCCCCTTACTAGTTTTCACTAAAAAAACCTTGGAAATCCATTCACAGCTTTTAGCCATGCTGCTTAACTTGACCTAGAAACTTTAGGGGAATGTTTGCTTTGTAGTGATATTTGAAAATTATATTTATTTATAAATAGGGTTTGATGTCTTTATACCACAATAACATTCTCTTTATCCTGGAAACAGAACTGTCGAATACAACATGATTATCTCATATCTGAATGAAATGTCAGATTTAATGTCCCATGTCACCTAGGGTGCATACACTGTTGAATTAATGCATTTTGACTGCTATGGCTCAATACTGTGGAACCCTGGGATTTGTAGCTTAGTGAGGCAAGACTATGGCAGAGAAGGCTAAAGACAGGGTAAAACTACAACTTGCATTATTCCATCGCATTGAGCTATGGCAGTTAAAAGTAGTGTCAAACTGCATTAATTCTATAGTGTAGATGCACACTCATTCTCTGTGCACTTTCTCCGTTCCTTTTGTGATTGAAAGTCTGCTTATTCTGGATGAAAGAAACTGGAATCAACATAGCTTTGAATTTGCTCATGTTTAGTTTCCTGATATTACCCTTCTAAAGGTTGCAGGGGAAATGGCAAATTAAGGTTATATTTAAGTGGAAGTGATGCATCAGCTTTCCAGAATTGAAATAAATACAGAATTCCTCCCCCCCTCCCTTTAAAATGGTCCACAATATGGTGGGGCAGTTGTTACTATAGCCAGAGAGCTGCTGCCTTCTATCATGTTCCTATCATTGACTAAGCCTTGATGGAGTAGAAACCATCTAAGAATCCTTTCCTCCCTGGAAGGTAGCCATAGTCTGACACCTGAGATGCTTCAGTGCTAATACTTACTCTGTGTAACAACAAACATTTGAGGCTATGAGAAAAAAGAAATTTATTATATTGCATTTGAGTCTAGCTCTGTTGCCTAGTGAACAATATTAGGAGTTTAATGCCTGCATTTGCTTATTTTCCTTCCAATCCTGTTTCTCTCTGGTTTTAGATTGTGAACCATGAGGCACTTGCTGTCTTTTTTGAGCTTTGGCAGCCAGCTAAGCCAAATGAAGTAATACAATAATGAAACATTTTGTCCTGTTAGGCCCATGAAATTGAAGATTTTTTTCAGGATAGTCCTGTAGCCTTTTTTGTTGATAGTATACTATTAGGGAAATCTGGATTGTATAGTCCTGGATGCGTGATTAGTGACATATGCAAAGCTTTTAAGGAGGACAGATCTGTAAGCTGGACTTACCACGGTGAAACAGAAGATAAAAACAAAAGGCTTAGTTGTATTTCTCTTCATAGCTTGGACAACTATAGAATATAGACTATATACAGAATTAGTGTTCAGAACGTAAAGGTAAAAGTTTCTATATTGGAGCTATAATAACATCCAGCTTTGCTTTTTAAAAAAATCTATGGTGTTATTCCTGTTTCTTTTAGCAGTTACTGATGTGTCATCTTTAAAAGTTCATAAAATGAGGGTAAGGATGACACAGAATGTGAAGTTGGGTCTTTCTTGGTGGAGAAAAATGCCGTTACTTGGAAGAAAATAGTTCAAATGCCTTGTGGGTCTGTCAAAGAGATTGCTGACTTAAGTCCTTGGTGTTTTGAAGAACGAATGGAACTAAACAAACAAAACCCCTGCAACAAATCTCAATTTGGTTACCCTAAAGATGATCTAACATTGCACTGAAATAAAACGATAACACTTTTATTGCTCAGAAACAGGGAAAGATATAGAACAGCTAAATGCATCAGGTTGAGATAAATTCCATGATAATTCATACAATTGTCATCATTTTTACCTGATAAATATTTTAAAATGCCACATTTTATCGAACAATTTTCTTAATCCAGTCCTGGATGTCAACATTATCTGCGTAAACCTTGACATCCCAAATCATAGCAGCAGGAACCTCCGATACCAGAGTCTGACTTAATCAAACTGACCCAATGCAACTGCTGTGCATGTGTCTAGCTGCCTTAATTCTTTTACTAGACACTGCAGATAAGATTTATTTTTGAAAATAAGGAGGATCACCTACAATGGAAGTCCCTCATGGCAGGTACCCTTTTCCCATTGCTCTTTGGATTATTTTAACAATACACTTTCAATCACTGATTAGGTGTGTCTTTTCACTTTTTAGCTTGACCCTCCAGCAAATCTTTAGCTTCGTTAATTTTGGCTGCCACATATGGAGATCCACCTGTTAGAAAGAAAAATATGTATGTCATAATCCATAAGAGGAATATTTGTCCTGTTTTTTGCTGAAGATAATATACATCTGTATCTGCCTAAAACTGATATAAAGCATAGGGTGACCTTTAAAAATGATTTTAGAGGATGCCTGGCACAAATAATGATGTATATGCAAAGTTCGTATTAACATAACAATGCTTTCCAAAATAAAAGCCTTTCCAGGCGCTGAAAAATCCAGAGAGGCCCCCAAAACTTCCCATTTAATTCCACAGCATAGCTGAATTCTAGATTAGAATGAAATCTCCAATCCCTGCAAAATGTATTTTGATTTACCTTTATCAGGATGGTTTAATAGCATGATTCGTCTGTGAGCTTCTCTAATTTTTCCTTTATTTGCTGTAGGACTAATAGATTAAAAAGAAAACCAAGATCAATTTAATCTTCGAAAGCTACATATGAAGAACTAGCAATCTGTAATAAGTTTGTCAGGTGTAAGTGATAGAGACAGATTATTTTTCCCAGCTAACAAAATGGCAGTTAATGGAAAATCGTTCAGTATTATTGTAGTCTTATATCAATTAAGACAATTGGTGTAAGACAATTGGTGTAAATAATTTGAGAGTTGAAATATGACCATAAAGATCAGGATTTGAATCCTCACTCAGCCCATGAAACCCACTGGGTGAAAACCCACTCTCTGCTTAGAGGGAATGGCAAATGTCTTCTGAATAAAACTTGTCAAGAAAACACTCATAAGTTTGCCTTATGTTCATAATGAGGTCGAAACAGCTTAAAAGCATTTAACAAGAATTTCTGAGCTACACAATAATACATAGAAACATCTATTAGCAGGTACACAGAATCCATTATACCTGAGCACTCTTTAACTATGTAAACTAATAGATAAAAGCATTTTTTTCACAGGCCCTATTGTTGATTCCCACTAGCACTGATACAGTTTGAGTATCCCTTACCAGAAATGTTTTGAGCCACCTATATTTAGATATGTGTACATAATGAGAGATCCTAGTCTAAACAAATAATTCATAAAACAAAAATTAAAATATTTTGGTGCATGAAGCAAAGGTTCTGTGCACTGAAGCGCCAGGAAGCAGTCAGTATATCAGCCATTGATGTGGACGGTTTTGGAATTCTGGATAAGGGATGTCCAACCTGTTTAAGTATACAACAAAATACTAGTTCTCCAAATCCATCTATTTGTTTATCTGGGAGCCTTGAAGATGGCTGTATTTAAGCAACAAACATTTACCATTTATCATGCATGCCATCAGTTATCTCAAGTGCCCGTGCCATTAGCAGTACCTCTAGCAGTCAGAGTCTGCATTGAATTACAGTTTGCTTGCTTCAGAAAGCCAGTAATCTTCAAAAGCTATACCATTATGTGGACTAGATTGTCTCCTCTTCAATTTTAAATTCAACATTCCAACCATGACAACATCTAAGGAAAGTCACTAAGGCCTGTTTTTCTGCCTCCCCCCCCCCCCCCCAAATCTTTGGAAAACAATGCTCTGATTTGTTTACCTCACTCCTAATATTAAAGCAGCTTCCCGCTTGCTCATTTTGGTTTCGAATCCTCCTCTGTAATAACCACTGAAGGCCTGAAATAAGATACACACCAGTATTAATAAAAGTGTTAAGCGATGTCATCATCAATGGGCAAGGAAATTCAAAATCCACATCACGAATTTTGGAAAAAGGATGGAAGAGACCATCTACATCTACACTACTTTGCAACTTAGTATACTACTTGCTGCTGATTCTCATCCTTCACTCCCATTTACTTTGGCCTTTCTTCCCCATTTGAGACAAAAACTGATAAAATGCATATGGCTCACTATAATTACAAACTATCTTCAACATCCCAAATTCTTGCGCAGTTAATTATTTTTGTTCACTGTCAAATAATAGATTTTTTTTCAAAAAAGTTGAAAACAATATTGCTGCCAAAGAAAATTCAGTAAAACAAACTCACAGCTTTGGGCAGGGACTGAAGAGCTTGCTTTACTTGTGGCTCCATTTGCTTCATTGCCTGCAGTGCATAACGACCTCAAAGAAAGGGAAGAATTCAAATTCAGCTACTTTGAGACTGATTGAGATGGTGCTGCTGGACAGCACGGCATTTCTAGGAGAGTCTTGATGAGACACAATGCTTCCAAATACTAATACAACGGGTGCAAGAGCCTGCAGACAGGTGCATACATTCCTCCCAAGTACTAAACTATCACTGATACCTCCTTTCCATTAGTCTTCCCAGAAAATGTAATTATTCTACAACCATTGCATGAATACATTTAGTGCTCTGGTTAATCCTGAGTGAAGATGGTGGCTACGACAAATCAAGGAAATCAATGTACACTACTTTCAAGAGTCCATAACCAAAAACAGTAAATGCGCAGGAAATTTTACACTTGTGGGTTAACCAACTCACCCTTCTGTAGAGTTTTCAGACTAATTTAAACTAGACAAGGGCTACATAAGGTCATTGAGTCCCATAAACTCGCATCATGTTTTCTTCTACTGCTGACAATAAAGAAAGTACTCCTGACAGCAGAGATACAGTTCAATAGATACCATAAAAGGAAACCTAAATTAAAGCTGGCATCCTGTTGATGTATTACATACGCATAAATACCCAAACATATATGTCTACTTTTCTAGCCATGGCAAAATTCCACATTCACCAAAGGTGGCAAAAGCAGAGTTTCATATAATGTGCCAGTGTGCAAATGAAGCCACTGTACATTGCAAGTAGAGATTAGTATTGAGCACTGCAAACATGCATTTTGTATTTGTTTGCATGTTTATTTGTGTACTGTTCACTAATGTGCCATCATTACATAACCCTGTGAGTGTAGTCACACTGTCTTCTTTGTGCAGGATCTTTTTTAAAGTGTAATTGTGAGGATTTTTTTAAAAGAAATGATCCCACTTAGAGAACTAATTATTTCATATACTAAGTGCCATAGATCCTTGAATCACACCCTGTACCAGGAGACTGCTTACTTCCTTGCCTTTACCACTTTTTACTACTAAATCAGAGATACCACCTATAAACTATGTTGAGCAATATAAAAAAACAAAGGTAGTTGGTTTACAGCAATAAAACTCAATTCTCAAAAATAGCTAAAAACCCACCAGTTCCAAGGAGAACAGTCGTTGGAATTACACACCTCAACAGACATATATACCACAACAAAGATCACAATTAAAAAGGAGTACAAATTCAAAGACCCCCGGGAGACAACAGTTTTGGGTTTACATAGTTTTATATTGAACATCTTTTTCCTAACATAGTATCTAACTCAAGGCATAGAAAATGGCATACATTAAAATAAATTGGTAGACAAATGAAAAGAGGTCAATAGCAAGAGTCACTAAAAATGTACAGATTTGGCACTTAGCCATTGCTTTTGCACCAAAGTAGCCCTTGGAGGCTAGCAGGCCAGTCCTCACTGGACTATATGGTGTTTTGTTCAACCCAGGGAGAAATAAATCATGGAGTCCAAATACAAACCTGCATATCCAGCAGCAGCTATTGTCAGACCAACCGCTATCATAGTACTAGCCTACAAAAAGAAAGGGAAGGGGACAAGCAATACCATAAAATGAAAAGTAGCATATTTCCATACATACCATATAAATACTATTGGGACTCAGATGATTTGGAGTATCAAAACCATTGCCTTGCATAATCTGGTTGTATATCACAAGAGAAGATTCTACTCTAAAGAGTTTTTGGCTTTTCTTTGAAAGGCCATGCTTTTCTAAGTTACGATCTCCAAAAGATGTTTTTCCAAAAGGTTATGAATGCTGCCATTTTCCAAAATACATGTCTTATTATTTGTTGGCTGAACGTTATTGGCCACCCAGAGTTCCCATTGCGGAGATAGGACGGGATACAAATAAAGTTTATTATGTGTTTTCCGGGCAGTATGGTCATGTTCCAGAAACATTCTCCCCTGACGTTTTGCCCACATCTATGGCAGGCATCCTCAGAGATTGTGAGGCCAGAACATCTGAGGATGTCTGCCATAGATGTGGGCGAAACACAAAGAAGGAGCCTCCACCACACTCCGAGGCAGAGAGTTCCACTGCTGAACGGCTCTCACAGTCAGGAAGTTCTTCCTAATGTTCAGATGGAATCTCCTCTCTTATAGTCTGAAGCCATTGTTCCACGTCCTAGTCTCCAGGGCAGCGGAAAACAAGCTTACTCCCTCCTCCCTATGACTTCCTCTCACGTATTTATACATGGCTATCATGTCTCCCCTCAACCTTCTCTTCTTCAGGCTAAACATGCCCAGCTCTTTAAGCAGCTCCTCATAGGACTTGTTCTCCAGACCCTTGATCATTTTAGTTGCCCTCCTCTGGACACATTCCAGCTTGTCAATATCTCTCTTCAATTGTGGTGCCCAGAACTGGACACAATATTCCAGGTGTGGTCTAACCAAGGCTGAATAGAGGGGTAGCATGACTACCCTAGATCTAGACACTATGCTCCTATTGATGCAGGCCAAAATCCCATTGGCTTTTTTTGCCACCACATCACGTTGTTGGCTCATGTTTAACTTGGTGTCTAGTCTCCAGGGCAGCAGGAAACAAGCTTGCTCCCTCCTCCCTGTGGCTTCCTCTCACATATTTATACATGGCTATCATGTCTCCTCTCAGCCTTTTCTTCTTCAGGGTAAACATGCCCAGCTCTTTAAGCCGCTCCTCATAGGGCTTGTTCTCCAGACCCTTGATCCAATAAATAAACTAGAAAAGATCATAATGCAAGGGAAAGTAATAGGAAAAGACGAAGGCCACGTTCCAAATAGGCAGGATGCAATCAGGAAAACACAGGCCTGAGTCTGCAGGACAGATATCATAAAAGGTAAAGGTTGTCCCCTGACATTAAGTCCAGTCATGTCTGACTCTGGGGTGTGCTGCTCATCTCCATTTCTAAGCCGAAGAGCCGGCGTTGTCCGTAGACACCTCCAAGGTGGAGCCCCCGTGGCGCAGTGGGTTAAACCCCTGAGCCGGCAGGACTGAAGACCGACAGGTTGCAGGTTCAAATCCGGGGAGAGGCGAATGAGCTACCTTTATTTCTCATGTGGGGACATGAGAGAAGCCTCCCACAAGGATGATAAAAACATCAAATCATCCCCTGGGCAATGTCCCTGCAGACGGCCAGTTCTCTCACATCAGAAGGGACTTGCAGTTTCTCAAGTCGCTCCTGACACGACCGAAAATAAACAAAAAGAAAAACCTCCAAAGTCATGTGGCCGGCATGACTGCATGGAGCGCTGTTACCTTCCCGCCGGAGCGGTACCTATTGATCTACTCACATTTGCATGTTTTCAAACTGCTAGGTTGGCAGAAGCTAGGGCTAACAGCAGGAGCTCATGCTGCTCCCTGGAATCGAACCTGAAACCTTTCGGTCAACAATGCACTGCGCCCACCGGGGATGTCATAATATTTTGCACTGGTCATTTAATATATATTATAAGTAACCCCTTTTCTTCCTCTCTTTTTATATATATATATATATATATATATATATATATATATATATATATATATATGTATGTGTGTGTGTGTCAAGGGGATATTTTTCAGTATGATATCACACATATACATGCATAGCAATGTTGTTTATGGTTCAGGGAAGGCAACCATTACTCCTTAACCTGGATATGAAAAGTGAAAGGAAAAAAATTGAGAATTTAGGAATTATGACCATGACCAATGTATTGTAAGGCTTTCATGGCCAGAATCACTGGGTTGTTGTGTTCCCCGGGCTGTAAGGGGCCATTTTTTTCAGAAGCATTCTCTCCTGACATTTCGCCCACATCTATGGCAGGCATCCTCAGAGGTTGTGAGGCCTCAGGCCCCTTCCTTTTGCCCCTCAGCCGCTTAAGCGAAACGTCAGGAGAGAATGCTTCTAAAGCATGGCCCATACAGACCAGAAAACACACAACCCCATGACCATGACCCTTTCTCCTGTCGAAGGCCCACCAAAAGCCCACTCACCATGTCCCCCGAGTCCCGTGGAGGAGAGGGAGCAGCCCCTCCGCTCCCCTCTCTCCCTTCCTGCAAGACCCTTGGCTCTCCTCTGAAGAGAGCCGTAAAGCGAGCGTCGTAAAGGCAGCCTCAGTTCAGCCTCCCCCTCTGGAGCGCCGCCGTAAAGCGAGCGCAGGCCTCGCGGGCGTCGTAAAAAAAAGAAAGAAAGCAGCCACGCCCTCTTCTCCTCCTTTCTCTTCAGTGTGTTGTTTTGAGCGGGAATCTGAGGAAGGAGAGATTATTGTTGCCTTTGAGCCAGTTTGAGAGCAAAGGAAAAGCCACAAATTCTTTTTTTCTTTCTAGTAACTTCAGCCACCACCTCTCTAGTGATATAATCCTTAAAAATCTAATATTCTTTTACCTTTGGTGATTTTACCTCAGAAAACCAGTCATTTTACCTCAAGCAGTACCTCTCTGATGATTTTAACTCCGAGAACTAGTAATTTTACCTCAAGCAATACTTCTCTAGTGATTTTACCTCAGACAATCAGTAATTATATCTCAAGCAATACCTCTTCAGTGATTTTACCTCAGAAACTAGTACTTTTACCTCAAGCAATACCTGTCTGGTAATTTTACCTCATAAAACTAGTGATTTCACTTCAAGCAGTACCTCTCTAGTGATTTTGCCTCAGAGAATTTGTATTTTTACCTCAAGCAATACCTGTCTGGTGAGTTTACCCCAGAAAACTAGTGATTTCACTTCAAGCAGTACCTCTTGATTTTAACTGAGAATTAGTAATTTTACCTCAAAGCAATACCTCTCTAGTGATTTTGCCTCAGAGAATTTGTATTTTTACCTCAAGCAATACCTCTAGTGATTTTACCTCAGAGAACTAGCATTTTTACTTCAAGCCAGGCATGTAGCCGGGGTGGGGGGGGGGTGGGCTTGGGGGCTTCAGCCCCCCCCCCCCCGAAATTCTGATGGTGGTCTGCGAGATGGCCTTACTGCTACATTATTTAAACTGTTATGTTTATTCATATCATGATCTGATCACCATGCTCAATATTTCCCATATGCATGGGGGTATTGGGGTAACGATACAAAAGGCTTGCTAGGGTAGACCCTCTTTCACTCAGACTCAGCCTTTACCCCGAACCAAACTCAGCCCCCCCCCCCCCCCAAGCAAAATCCTGGCTACAGGCCTGCTAGTGATTTTACTTCAAGCAGTACCTCTCCTGATTTTAACTGAGAATTAGTAATTTTACCTCAAAGCACTACCTCTCTAGTGATTCTACTTCTCAGAGAACTACCTAAAGCAATACCTCTCTAGTGATTTTACCTTCAAGAATTAGTAATTGTACCTCAAGCAATACCTCTCTAGTGATTTTACCTTCGAGAATTAGTAATTGTACCTCAAGCAATACCTCTCTAGTGATTTTACCTCCGAGAACTAGTAATTTTATCTCAAGCAATACCTCTCTAGTGATTTTACCTCCGAGAACTAGTAATTTTACCTCAAGCCAGGCTCATAGCCGGCTGGTCAGTGAGAAGGACTTGCTGCTACATTATAAACTGATGTTTATTCATATCATGATATGATCACCATGCTCAATATATCCCATATGCATGGGGGTATTGGGGTAACGATACTAAAGGTTTGCTAGGGTAGATCCTGAGCCCCCCACCCCCAAAGATCAAAATCCTGGCTACGGGCCTGCCTCAAGCAATACCTCTCTAGTGATTTTACCTCCGAGAACTAGTAATTTTACCTCAAGCAATACCTCTAGCGATTTTACTTCAGAAAACTAGTAATTCTACCCCAAGCAATACCTCTCTAGTGAATTTACATTCGAGAACTAGTAATATTACCTCAAGCAATATCACTCCAGGGATTTTACCTCAGGGAACTAGTAATGTTACCTCAAGCAATACCACTCCAGTGATTTTACTTCAGAGAACTTGTAATTTTACCTCAAGTAATACCTCTCTAGTTATTTTACCTCAGAAACTAGTACTTTTACCTCAAGCAATACCTGTCTGGTAATTTTACCTTGGAAAACTAGTAATTTTACCTCAAGTAATAACTCATTAGTAATTTTAGTCAGAGAACTCTAGTAATTTTACCTAAAGCAAAAGTCTAGTAATTTTACCTCAGAGAACTCTAGAATTTTAACTCAGACAATACCTCTCTAGTAATTTACTTCAGAGAATGCCTCTCTGGTCATTTTATCCCAGAAAACGCCTTTCTAGTACTTTTTAAGTTCCTCAAGTATGAATCTAGCTAACTTCTCACGTTGTATTTGTGTCTATGCCTTCAAACTGCCAGTGGACTTATGGTGACCCCATTAATTTCATGGGGTTTTCTTAGGCAAGGAATATTTAAGAGGTAGTTTTGCCAATTCCTTTCTTTGGGAAGCGGGACCAGAGCACCTGATATTTGTTGGTGGTCTCTCTTCCAAGTACTACTCCGGGCTGACTGCTTAGCTTCCAAGCCCTGGGATCCGGTGCCTTTGGCCCTATAGCTCACAACATATTATATACATTATAAATGGAAAACAGTAATAAGCCAGAAAAAATATATATAATAAAGATAAGATTTAAAAATTATGAAGTGAGAATAGCTTCAAAATCCATCAAAACGTCTACAACAAACCTGAAGAACAGAGTTGCAGGGCACCTCTAGTCAGTTTGCAAAAGCTTGACCTGCTGACAGAAAAGGAGCAAGGACAGAGCCATCCCAGCCTTTTTATGGAGGAGTTCCAGTGTCTGGAGGCAGCTACCCAAAAGGCCCTGTCTCCCAGGTTCACACCAAAAAAAAAAAAAAGCCTGGGAAGATGGTGGGACAGAGAGAAGGGCCTCTCCGGATTATTTTAGAGCCTCGAGGGGCTCATAAAGGGAGACAGGCTTCTTCAGATCATCTGGACCCAAACCACATATGTGTATGAGGTGAGGTAATAATATGACCATTTTCTTCCTTTTCTTCTGAATGACATAAGGTGGGTTATATGAGTCTTTCTTTGCCTGTCCTCACAACAACTCTGAGGTACTATCTTTCACCACGTTAATGGTTGCCACCATGTAATTGTCACAACCTCCTCCCTCCAGTTTTGGATCCCAAAGTGGGTTTCCCCCCCTTTCCTCCCTTAAACAAAACAAAAACACAGAACCTCCCCCCTTTCCCTCTCTAAGACAGTTTCAAACCAATGGTTCCTAGCCTTTTTTGGGACCTGCCCCCCCCCAGCACCCCCAAAATGCCCCCGCTCCGCCCATATGTCCCTGCCCCTGTGACATAGAATTCTTATTCAAAAAGCAAGCTCCTCCTTCTTCTTGTGGATGCAGCCTAAAAGTCTATGCATGGCATCCATGAAAGAGAGAGAAAAAAGAATGAATTTATTTGAGTCATCTGCATCAAATTTAGGGTAATATTGTTCATGTCACAATATATATTTGTATACAGGCAGTCCCCAAGTTACAAACAAGATAGGTGCTGCAGGTTTGTTCTTATGTTAAATTTGTTTCCAAATCCAACAGATAGATTTTTAAAGTGTAACTCTAGCACACACACAAAAAGCTTTGGATAGCTCATTCTCGAATTGGAGAAATTATACTATTTAGCCTATATTTCACCACCTGATAGTCATTGGGACGTAGCAGCTAGTAATGAAAGGACCAAGGCAGTGACATCTCTGGCCCATCTTCTGTTTGGATATCAGCCAACATCTTAAATCAAGAAATAGCTTTCTAAGATCTACAGAGATAGTTGCTGAATACCTCAGCAAACGAGAGTCCAAAAGTGGCAGGTTAAACCCCGGAACCTCAATCGGTGGCCGAGAGCAGATGAGAAATTCCCTCCATGGCACACAGAAGGCTGGGCAACTTGTTAGAGAATTAATCCAATTTAAATCTGGGCGCTGCCTCCTGCAGAATTCTGGGGTTTGTAGTTCAGGGAGGAGCATTTAACAGCCTCACTAAACTACAAACCCCTGAATTCTACAGGAGTTCTACAGGAGGCAGAAACTGGATTTAAAGTGGATTCATTCTCTGTGTGAGGAAGTCATTAGAAGACTCTGAACAGACTGTGCTGTAGTACCACAAGATCCAGATCTAATCTAAAGAAATGTTCGTAACCTCATGGACTAGACCATGCTCGATCTAATCTAAAGAAATGTTGTTACAAAATGAAGTCCACGACATGCAAGTGTGGAGAAGAGCCACACAGAAGAGCCACACAGACCACTTACTACAATGCAGCCTGAGCCCTGCCCCATGCACAATGGAGGACCTTATTATTATTATTTTTATTATTAACTTTATTTGTACCCCGCTAGCATCTCCCGCAGGACTCGATGCGGCTTACACAGGCCAAAGCCTCAAAACACAACACAATAGAAAACATAACACAACAATAACAAAGCAAATCAAAACAATAAGCAAAATAACGACAATAGCAATACATCAAGACATTATTAAAACTGGTTCGGCCGGCGCACTGGGGTACAAAGGTTAAAAGTGCTGAAATGGCAGGAGGCACGTAGGATTAAAAGTGCGGTGTGCAGCGACGATTAGTTATGTTAAGGTGCTACTAGGACTTGGGGTGGGGATTCCTAGTCTGAGAAGGCACAACGGAACAGCCAAGTTTTTAAATTCCTTCTGAAAACGGCTAGAGTAGGGGCCTGTCTGAGATCTTTTGGGAGGGCGTTCCAAAGTCGGGGGGGCCGCCACAGAAAAGGCCCTGTCCCGTGTCCCCACCAGACGCGCTTGCGACGTGGGTGGGATCACGAGCAAGGCCTCTCCAGATGACCGGAGCGAGCGTGTGGGTTCGTAGATGGTGATGCGGTCACGCAGGTAGGGTGGTCCCAAACCGTTTAGGGCTTTGTAGGTGAGCACCTGCACCTTGAATTGGGCTCGGAAAATAAATGGCAGCCAGTGGAGCTCCTTAAACAGAGGGGTAGACCTCTCTTGATAATGAGCCCCGGTTAGCATCCTGGCTGCTGCCCGCTGGACCAATTGAAGTTTCCGAGCCGTCTTCAAGGGCAGCCCCACGTAGAGCGCATTGCAGTAATCCATTCTAGAGGTGACCAAGGCGTGGACCACCCCGGCCAGATCAGCCTTCACGAGGTATGGTCGCAGTTGGCGCACAAGTCTCAGTTGCGCAAAGGCCCTCCCAGATACCGCCGACACCTGAGCCTCAAGTGTAAGCGAAGAATCCAAGAGGACACCCAAACTGCGGACCTGTGGCTTTAGGGGGAGTGTAACCCCGTCCAACACAGGTGACCACCCTATACCCCGATCCGGTTTACGATCGACCAGGAGGACCTCTGTCTTGTCGGGATTGATCTTCAGCTTGTTCTTCCTCATCCAGATCGACACAGCGGCCAGGCACTCGTCTAGCACCTGAGAAGCCTCCTTGGAATTAGGTGGAAAGGAGTAGTAGAGTTGTGTGTCATCCGCGTAGAGATGGCACCCAACTCCAAAACTCCGGATGACCTCTCCCAGTGGTTTCATGTAGATGTTAAAAAGCATGGGCGACAAAATGGAGCCTTGCGGGACCCCACAGGACAAAGGCCAGGGGTCAGAGCAGGCGTCTCCCAGCTTCACCATCTGAGTTCGTCCCTCCAGGAAGGACTGGAGCCACGACAGAACCGTGCCCCCAAGGCCCATCCCGGAGAGACGACCCAGAAGGATACCATGATCGATGGTATCGAAAGCCGCTGAGATGTCCAAGAGAACCAGCAGAGTCACACTCCCCCTGTCCAGCTCTCTGCGGAGGTCATCCACCAAGGCGACCAAGGCTGTCTCGGTGCCATGACCAGGCCTGAAACCAGACTGTGACTGATCTAGGTAGTTGGTATCGTCTAGGAAACCCTGGAGCTGAGAGGCGACCACCCTCTCCAGCACCTTACCCAAAAAGGGGAGGTTGGAGATCGGCCTGTAGTTATTCAGCACCGTGGAGTCAAGGGAAGCTTTTTTAATGAGTGGGCGAACCACGGCCTGCTTCAAATTAGATGGAAAAATTCCTTGCTCCAACGATGCATTGATAATCATTACAAACCAGTCAAGCAACCCCCCTCTGGCTGATTTTATGAGCCAAGATGGGCATGGGTCTAGAGATGAGGTGGTCGCTCTCACAGCCCCAAGAATCTCCTCCACGGTTTCAGGAAGGACAAGCCTAAAAGAATCCCACAAAATTGGACAAGCAGGTGCCTCCGTCACCTCTTCTGGCACTGCGATGGAATTGGAGTCGAGCTCGAGACGTATCTGGGCGACTTTATCTGCAAAATGGTGTGCGAAATCGCGACACCTAGCTGTGGGGTCGTCAGGGACCTCCTCCACCACAGGTGGGTGGAGGAGTTCTCCCACGACCCGAAACAGCTCCGATGATCTATTTGCTGCAGATGCTATACGAGCGGTCGTGAATGATTTCCTGGCCACCCGTATAGCCACGGAGTATGCCTTAAGAGAGGCTCTAGCCCGTGTTCGATCAGATACAACTCGAGATTTCCTCCATTTGCGCTCTAGCCCCCTTCTCGTATGCTTCATCACAGCCAGCTCCTTGGTGAACCAAGGAGATGGCCTGTCACGACGCAACGAGATGGGGCGTTCAGGTGCGATCGTATCTAACGCCCTGGCCATCTCCCCATTATAGAGAGTTACCAAGGCGTCGATAGAATCGCCAGGCTCCAAGGCAGGAAGAACCCTAAGATTCCTCAGGAATCCGTCCGGATCCATCAGTCTCCTAGGGCGGACCATCTTAATTTGTCCTCCACCCCTGCGGAGGTTTAGGGTCGCAATAAGTCTAAATGTGATCAGATGATGGTCAGACCATGACACTGGAAGGATGTTTTGATCTTCCACTCTGATCATTTCGTTGTCCGCCACAAAAACAAGGTCAAGAGTGTGTCCAGCTTGATGAGTGGGGCCAGATATTATTTGTGACAGTCCTATGGTCGACATGGTGGCCATAAAGTCCTGAGCTGCACCAGATAGGGTGGTCTCGGCGTGGATGTTAAAGTCTCCCAGCACCACCAGGCGCTGGGAGACCAAGGCCGAATTAGAGACCACCTCCGCTAGCTCAGACAGGGAAACTACTGGGTCGCGGGGTGGGCGGTACACCAGCAGGAACCCCACACTGTCACGGCTCCCCACTTTCAAGTGGACACACTCAAACCCAGAAGCCTGCGGAACAGCGCATCTGATCACGGCGATGGATTGCCGAAAGACTACTGCGACCCCTCCTCCCCGCCCCCCTTGTCTGGCCTGCTGATGCACTCCGAAACCTGGTGGACACAACTGAGTGAGATTTACTCCCCCCAGCTCGTCCAACCAGGTCTCGGTGATGCATGCCAGATCCGCCCTCTCATCCAGGATCAAGTCCTGGATGGCCGCGGTCTTCCCATTAACGGATCTGGCATTAATCAGCAGGACCTTAAGACCAAGGGGGCTGCCATGGAGCCTACCACTACCTACCTTCTCCAGGGTCGCAAGAACTCTGTTGCGCTTCTCCCTGGGATGTTGGTGACCCGCTGTTCTCCTCCCCCACACGACTTGAATGGCACCCCCTTCCTCTGGGACCCTCCCACCCCCTACATGGCCAGGATCTGTAACTAGTCAGCTCTCAGAGGAAGAAGTCGGGCTGGGGAATAATCTCCCTTGGGCGTTAGGTAAGGATGTTTCTGATGATGAGGTAGATAATGAAACATCAAGGGAGCTGAGTGGGCTGAATAAGGGAAGTGTTCTCGAGCGAAGGAGTGTGGCTGGTTGAGTGGAGGCGACCGGGGCAGATGGGGTCTCAAAATGGTATGAACCAGGAGGGGGGGAGGGGGAGGCCCTAACCGGAGAGCTAGTTGTGGAGTTCACATGGGGACCTGATGGAGCATGGCGAAAAGGAACCCCGGAAGCAAACAAGGGGCGTATCTGTGGGTCCACAACTACCCTCCTGATGGTAATGCCCCATTTCTTTAAGCCAGAGCGCTTTGCCATTAGCTCTCCGAGCCATGAATTGTCTTCTGGTGTTATCTGAAGACGGGAGGAACGGTCAGATGATTGGTAGTCCCTCCATAACCAAACTATGGCTTCTAGTCTTATTTCCTGTGGTTTTTTACCCAGGATTTGGGCCAAAGAATTACAAACTGCCCTCTTAGAGGTCCATCTGCCTCTGTTCACCATTTGGTCAGCAATGTCCACCGCGAACATATCAGTTTGTAGATGTTGGTCCTGATTGCAGGCTGCGGTTGGCTGAACCAAAAGATCTGTTGTTGTATTATTGATCGTCCTCTGAGCGGCCATCACAGACCGCTGCCACTCCACGATGTTCTCAATCCTATGACTGCCCGAAGATTCTCCCCTTCCCTCAGTCAACTCATCAATCATTCCTCGTTCAGCCCCAAGAACCCCAAGATCCGACGTGCCTTTCTCCCCATTTTGGCACAAGTCCTTAGCTATATCTGCACACAAAGAGTTCTCAGTCTTTGGGGAAAAGGATTGCACAGGAATTCCTGAGAAAGAGGCAAAACCTCTAAGGAGGTGGTCCATTTTCTCGTTTAAAAACCTGAGTTGTAATAACACATGGTTAAACGATTCCCTCAGGAGGTCGTAAAAGTGCAAAAGATCATTCTTCGCATGAGGTTCTGCTACATCCATTCCTATGTCTAAAGGTAGCTCTCACAACACTCAATCTGGGCACTCCCACTCGCTTCACTCACATTCGCTTCCAACACAGCCAGCCACTCCCAGGCACTCCAAGGATCCACACACTCCTCTCTCTCCCACCATACACTCTACCAGCCACACTAGCCTACGCTCACACACACTAAGCTAACCACCCCCAGTAATCATGCGCACTTCCTATGTCACACTCTCCACCCTCTCCCACAAATCACTCGGACAGTTAGACTAAGCCAACTCACTCTCTCACTA
Organism: Anolis sagrei; assembly: GCF_037176765.1. NCBI lineage: Eukaryota > Metazoa > Chordata > Lepidosauria > Squamata > Anolidae > Anolis > Anolis sagrei. The sequence goes on from NC_090023.1 coordinate 258,371,255, forward strand.
GACTAAACACACCCCAACAAACATCCACTACATTCCTATGAATCACTTTATCACACCCTAGTCTAAACACACTCAGCTACCATCCGCACCTTCCTATATAGTATTTCTATGTCACAGCCAGACTCATGCGCTCTCCTGGGCCTCTTCCCTAACCCACCCCGGCGATCCAATCCTCCAATATCAAAACCTATAAATCACTATGACCTCCTAACATACACTCAGCAATTAAAACCAAACAGACAACATGCAACATATAGCCAACTATCCTAAATCTAAAACCAAAAAACACTAGCCAAAAAGAGAAAGTGGGAAAATAGAGTAAGAATAAAAATAATAAAACAACAAAACATAAAACAATAAAAAAGAGTCAGATGGCGATAAAATTCCTTCCCAGTGCAGACACTCGAGCACTTGAAACAGCAGCTTCCTGGAGCTCTTCGACCCCCTCTCGGTGCAGGAGGGTCAACAAAGGCCACAGCTGGCTGGAGCAATCTTCACCCCAACCGGATGACAGGGAGGGGCGGCGGCGGCGTGGTTAGTGCTCTCTCTGGGCCCCTTCTTAGGTGGAACGGGGGGGGGGGGGCGGGTGAGCCGCGGCTGGCCGGCTCACTTCACTCGCCTCCCGATGGAAGGGGGCGGCGGAACGTGGCGCGGAGCTCTTCCCACGGCCCCTTCCTGATGGACGGAGGGGCCGGATCGAATCGCGGGCAGCCGGCTCTCTTTCACCCCTCCCGGATGACAAGGGAGGGGGCAGAGGCAGTGCAGCCCGGCGCTCTCCCACGGCCCCTTCTCGATGTTGCAGAGGGGCCGGAGGCGCCGCGGCTGACAAGCTCTACTTCTTCACCCCCTCCAGGTGGTAAAGGAGGGGGCGGTGGCTGCGCGGCTGGGTCTAATGGGCCCTTTTGCTCTCCACCCGGCTGGGGAGGCTTCCGGCGGCGCGCAAGGGATCGGCTGAACGGGATGGCAGGGGGTGGGCACGCCCCCTCCGGTATGGCAGGGGGTGGGCACGCCGCGGTGCGGCCTAGCAGGCCACGGGCCTGGATGGAATAGGCCCCGCGGCGAGCAGTGAGTCCTCACACCAACCTCCCCCGGGATGGCGGGAGGTGGGAGGGCGCGTCAGCGGGAGGTCCCGTGGCTTTCCCGGCGATGGAGTGGCAGCGGACGGCGGGGGCAGCCGCGGAAGAAAGGCGGCGTTGCGCGACCGGCCGCGGTGGAATGGCGGCGGCGCGCAGCTATTCCGGCCTTCGGAGGCCCTCTTCCTTCTCGTTGCCCCCCGGATCACTCAGGGGGGATGCCTTCCCCAAATTTGATGGTAAAGGGAGCCGCGAGAGGGGGGGGAGACGGGGCAGATTAAACTCACCCCTGGAGCTGGCAGTGCTGTGTGTCTTCACAGCGCCATCTTGGGAAAAAAAAAAAAAAACCTTCTTACAATGACACCAGAGGCACTCAAAGTAGTATAATGCCAAGTTTTTAACTTTGTCTGTAGTTTTTTATGCATTATAACTGTATTCTCAATTGTTTCTGACACGATCAATAAAATAAATATTATTGAATTCCCCCCCCCCCCTTTAAAAATCAAATTGCTCCCCCACCCTGACGGATGTGTGCCCCACATTGTGAACAAGGGCTTGAGGAAATGTGGAACTTTCTCCCTACTCTTCGTCTTAGAGGTAAGATTGTTTTTTTTTTAAAGAAGCCTGCAAACACAAGGCACCTATTTTTTTTCATCGTGTAATAGTCACACCCATTTTTTCCAACTAAAGAAAGTATGACTATTATGCAATTGGATATGGTATTTTAGGTCAAAAGAAGTATAGCACAAATGGCCCAACTCTTTGGTCTCTTTCTCCCTTCTCAAATTCACGCACATGTCAAATTCACGCACATCCTCCAACTTTTCACAGATGAAACCTAGGACATGCCTGGCCAAGATGACATATGTTATTAATGAGGAAGAACAGAGAAGCAAGGAAAAACTGCAGCAGTTTGTTTTTGCCGAAGGGAAGAGCAAGATTCTGACTCCTAATCTACTCTTCCTTATACTAAATGGAGTAAAATTGCTTTTGTACGTTGAATTCAGTTTGGCACAATTGAGGACAAAAGGTGAAAGTGGGACAGGAGAAAGATGCTGGGACATTTTTAAAAAATGGAATGACAGGATTAATGAGGACTGTTCCTGCAAAACTGAGACATGTGGTACGGCACCTGATGAAACCAATAGCAAGCCCACTTTGAATAAATTCTGTTGATAAGACCCTGTGATAGGTTCATTTTGGGATTTCCATTGGTCAGAAATGATTTGAAAATACACAGCAATAACAACTAAGAGGACAAACAACCTACAGTATTTCTAATTTACAAGGTATTTCTAATTTACTTCTACTTTTATTACTTCTTTGTGCCTGTAAACTTTAGACTGTACAGCATATTTTATGCATTTATTTCTTTAAACAAAGATACATATTTATTTATTTATTTATTTATTTATTTATTTACAGTATTTATATTCCACCTTTCTTACCCTGCAGGGGACTCAGGGCGGACTACAATGTACATATACATGGCAAACATTCAATGCCATAGATACACAACATATATAGACAGACACACAGAGGCTATTTAATATTCCAGCTTCTGGCCACCAGGGGAGCTGTCAGTTCCTCATTCTTTGCATACTTCCTGGAGATTTTTATGGCTTCGTAAATGAGTTAAATTAGCCTCCCCACAAAGTGGTACCTAAATTTCCTACTTGACAGATGCAACTGTCTTTTGGGCTGCAAAGGTCGACAGCAAGCTACACAAATTGGTCAGACACTCACTCTGACCTAGGCTGGCTTTGAACCCATGACCTTTCGGTCAGTAGTGATCTTAATGCAGCTGACTCCCAGCCAGCTGAGCCACAGTCCCAAATTGTTGAATTTATTGAATTGTCACTGGCAGTCTCATTAATAGTGCATTGTACTTTTTATTTAATCCAATAATAATTATTAAGTTACACTTACTGTTTCAGTAATTTTAAACCAAAATGAAAAAAAAATCTCTATCACCTGTCTTTAACACAATCCTGTGCTATTTAGTATTGCGACTCAACCTCATCCTACACAAGTTTGCAGTCCTCAGTAAGGTGATAGGCCAGTGAGTTAGCTGGTAGGGAAAGTCCTTCCCCCATTGCTCTCTTTCCCTGTCTCTGTTCTCTCTCGCTCCCCTGATTGTTAGACTGATACTTCTCAGGGACATTCCCCTTTTCTCTAGTTTACTACCACATAGCAAGCTCCCAAGCCCCCCATTTTGTTCTGCGAGCATGGAGAGACAAGATGTCTGCTTCAGAGAGTTAGAGAGTTAGGCCCTAATTTTACCTCCCTATATAGTAATGTAGTTATTTTATAACTTTTAAACTTGATTCTACTCCTGTATTTTTGAAGCTTATTTGCTCTTCTGCTACACTTAAGCTTCTGATCTGCTAAACTGCTGCTGCTGACTTACATCTTACAAGCTTTCCCCCCTCTATTTGAAACCACCCCAACATTTAGGCAAAATTGTGTCATGATATTACTTTAATAAATTGTCACAGTAAACTGTGAGATAAGTTCAGACTAGGCACTTGATCAAGTGAACTACAAATCCAATGGAGCAGTTTGAGGTACCATCAATGTGCATGACATAATACAAGAAATCAGGAAAGGACTCATATTGCTCTTTTCCCCACTGTGTAGTCCGGTGTCAATATGACTTTAAATAAACAGCACATTATGATAGCTCCCATTGATTCTGTGTGTAGAATCTGAGCGTGAGAGCTGGAAGCTGCCCTGTCCTATTACATACACTCTGAACCATGTCCAAATTATTTCATAATGGAGCCACAGATGTACCTTCAGCCACTGCTTTTGTTATTTGTGAGACACTGTTATTAATACATGACACTGTATTATTAAGAATACTCACAAACAAGTACCAGAGCTATAATTCACCCTCATTTTGCGATAATCTCAGCAATCAAACAAGTCAGCTTGTCCATCTGGAACCAGCACGTGATATTAAGTTTACACAGATTGCTCCAGTGGTCAGTCATATTTGTTCAGAGCCCAGCAGGAGAAACACCATTAGAGTGTGCATTCACAAAAAACCTAGTGGTAATGTATCTGGAACAAAAAGAGAAAAGCAATAGAAAAGTGGTCATGGGTGGTAGAGGGAAAATGGGAGGTCACAAATAAAGGGAAGAGAATTAACATAAGTACAAGAACGGGCCAGAAAAGATAAATATAGATCTGAGGGGACAAAAGAAATAAAAAATATGGAAGAGTCAAACAGGGAGGGAAATGTTAACCAGCATATCTGATCTTGATGACAAGTCATTTTGTTGTTTGAGAAAAACCAGCAGCCTGTTTGCTGTAGCTGTTCCAATTAACTTCCTCTTATAAACAGACTAATATATAATTTTGGTCAAGGTTTCATCCTTGATTAAAATTGTTACAAAGGCTAAATGGAAATTCCTTATTTTAGGCTCAATCATCAGGAGCTGCTGACTGTTCCTCTTTTCACATAATTGTCTTAACTCATACTGAAGTCTCACAACTATAGGATCATGGTAGTATGGAATGAACATAAATGGTTTATTGTGGGGTTTTTTGTGTTCTCAAACATTATTATTTTTTTTAATGTAGAAGATCTTTCCAACTATTTATTAACTCCCTCAATATACAAAGGAGTTCTCTGATGCACATGTTTTGTTTGTGTTGTCAAACAAAACTGATGCACATGTTTCATGTATATGTTGCTTATTTTGAATAGTTACACTGAAATGTAAGGAAAGCTCTTTAACATACATTTACTCATTAAATATTATATAGACAATTATATTATATAGAAAATATTATACAGAAAATGATTTACGGAGAGTACAAAACATTGAAATGTATGTACTACACATATCTAGTCTGAATTCATGTTATGCTAAGGATCATACCGAAGTCTCACAACTATAGGATCATGGTAGTATGGAATGAACATAAATGGTTTATTGTGTGTGTGTGTGTGTGTGGGGGGGGGGGGGGTTGGTGTTCTCAAACATTATTGATGCACATGTTTTGTTTGTGTTGTCAAACAAAATTGATGCACATGTTTCATGTATATGTTGCTTATTTTGAATAGTTACATTGAAATATAAGGAAAGCTCTTTAAAATACATTTACTCTTTAAATATTATATAGAAAATATTATATAGAAAATGATTTACTGAGAGTACAAAACATTGAACTGTATGTACTACACGTATCTAGTTCCAAATATTCAGTCTTGGACATCTATACATCTCAACAATCTAGGAAATATTTTCAGCTTTTTGTAGTCATGGCAAAAAGTTTTACAGTATTTGATCACCAGTTAATAATACAGTGAATAGCTATATCATACTTCTGTTGCACAAATAACATGTTTAACTCTCTTTCCAGGTGCTTGTGGTGGGCAGATAAACCTGTCAGAAGTATTATCTGGTAAGTAAATGGCATTTTTCTCTCAGATTTTCATAGTCGGTAACTATCATTTCATTTTCAGTATTTTTCTTATGAGATATGACTAATATAGAATTCCAGTCTCTGGATGCAGTAGGACAATCAGGAACATATTTCACTCAGGAATGTACCTGTTCTGAAATTGTGCGTAAAGTATGTGCATTACCACAGATGACGATTGAATTTATTTTTGCAGTTTCTCAAGTTGCTCCAAACACAAAAAACAAAAAGAAAACCCCAAACACATAGCTGACATGGCTGAATTTATTTTGCTGTTATCCTTGAATCGTTGTTGTTGTTGTTACTTATATGATACTTTTTTCTCTCTCTTAAAAGATGCTCAGAATATCTGTAGTAAAAATTTATGTCATTAGGACCATCTAGATATAGTCTAGTGTCACAAACCCCAGAAATCTGAACTTTTTCCTTTTGTTGCTTTTTTCAAATCTCTTCTAAATAGTCTTGGCTAATATCTTTGTTTCATATGTGAAAACACAAATTTTTAGTGTAATGAATGAATTTGTTGAGAAAACCCTGAACAATCTGCCCCTGGTTATCGTTTCATACTCCTTAGGCCCCTTATATACTGACACTATAATGTGGCTTTGAGAAGACTTGGAACTGCGGTGTCCACAAAACACACACTGCTAATACACACTGCAGTGTGCATTTAAGGATATACAGCACAGGAAAGTCTGAGTTCAGCCAAATAATGTGCTGCTGCAGATACCAGTGTATCCCAGATCCAGGGTGAAATTGGCTCCACAAAATGCATGGCTGAACAGCAGGAGGCTAATTTACTCCTGAAAGGGACAATTGATTACCTCAACTTCTACCTGTCACCTTCCCTTTTTTTCAACCCACATGACTCTGGAACACTAATGAACATCTCTCCCAGATATGTACCCTCCCCCTGGCACAGATTCTGTGTTCAATGTAATCACCTTTCTGGTCTGAAAACAGTTCCAGTTCAGTCTAATTACCCACAAGCCAAAACAGTTCCTCCCAAAACGGTTCTAGGCTGCATTTATAGTGTCAGTATAGATCTGTATAAGGACCAAGTAGCAACAGTAAGAACTGACCATGGAACAACAGACTGGTTCAAGATTGGGAAAGGCGTACTGCAGGGCTGTATACTCTCACCCAACCTATTCAACTGGTATGCAGAACACATCATGCAATTTGTGGGGCTTGATGAATGCAAGGCTGGAGTTAAAATTGCTGGAAGAAACATTAACAACCTTAGATATGCAGATGATACCACTTTGATGGCCAAAAGCGAGGAGGAGCCGAGGAGTCTTCTAAACAAGGTGAAAGAAGAAAGTGCAAAATCTGGGTTGCAGTTAAACATAAAAAACAAGATTATGGCAACCAGACTGATTAATAACTGGGAAATAGAGGGAGAAAATGTGGAGGCTGTGACAGACTTTGTATTTCTAGGTGCAAAGATTACTGCAGACACAGATTGCAGCCAGGAAATCAGAAGACGAGAGCAATGAGCAATCTCGATAAAATAGTGAAGAGTATAGTGAAGGTGGCCAATCTACAGGGTTATATGTCTGTGTACTACATGTTTTTGTGGGGTAAAATTATGGCTTTTCTCCTCAAGCTACCTGAAGATCAAAGAAACGTAGCATTATCCTATCAAGAGGCACAAGCTTTGGTGCCTCCTATCAATTCAGTACATCATAGAGTGGGACTGTGCATATGAAGCAATGGTTCCCAACCTTTGGTCCTCCAGTTGTTTTGGACTTCAACTCCCAGAAATCCCATTAAGCTTACCAGCTGTTAGGAATTGGGGAACTGAAGTCCA